>NW_021778400.1:0-3805 GCF_005508785.2 Acyrthosiphon pisum | reverse complement strand
GGTGTATCGTACGATCGGTTCGCGTCTTATATTATCATAGTATCTTCCACTCGGACGATTGTCCAATATTTAAAACTCCAATAAAACGAACGAAGTAGGTACCTACGATACTCGGTGAAAATAAAGACGTGGAATAAACGTTTGAATTGAATTTTAAGTAAAACAATAACAGTTTACGGTATAGATTATGACGTGGCAAAAAACTTCAAATTAAATGACAGACACTGAACGAGTAAAAATAAAACTACCTATAAAATCCGCATAGAAGGATCGTAATAAATAATAATATATTTTTTGATAAGAGTAAGAATTATCCAACTATAAATGGTATTGCGAAACATAGTATTAAACTGTTCTATTTGGATTTGACTTGAAAAACAAAATTGATAAACTTTCAAATATGTTCAGAGCAATTTAAATTACTGCAACACGCTATTCAAATATCCATAATTATAAAATATGTATTAAATTGCATGTCGGTATACAATATTTTGCACCTAATTTTGATACACATTTTAATTAATTATACAGTTTTATTCTACACGACACCATACTTCCGGTATTGATCGTCGTCGTTGTCAAAATGTTAATAGCACAATATATATTATTTTATGTTAGTATAGTAATGTAAAAAAAAATTGAAATTTTTTAGATAATCGGTAATTGTACTTGCTCGTATTACACTTTGCGTTTGAAAGTTATCGTTTAATTCGTCGATCACTATACGAACAATGGTTTGAGGCTCCCTCAAAAATTCGAACAACATAATTCGCGGATGAATTCTGTCTGCAAATATCTTCGATGCGGTTCGAACGTATAAAACCTCTATAGTTTCAGTATGATGAACTATAATGCCATTACGAACAGTCGATCGGAAAAAAAATGTCTGTGAAATAAATCGAAAACAATAATATATATAGTTGACCAGTGATGTACACTTTTAACGCGTACCTACGCCTAAACTCGTACCACAGAATAGGTGTCGATGTTCATCAAGTGTAATATTTTCAAGATCCGCCAGTACAAAACAAATTAATAAAAATACACCTACACGTGTAGGCACGCGAAACACACGAATTCCGATGTTTCTCAGTTTTTATTTTTCATTACGACGAGCCGTTTAAGTGTTTATATAGATAAAATATACCTATTAAGAAAAAAAAAATATATATATATAATATGTATGTATAGTAAAAATAATCATAACAATACCACTGCAGTAGAAATCGATTAAAGTGACACCGACGACGAACACGACATATCGGTTAGACCAACTCGGATCTTTGACATAATATTTTATGGTTTGTGTACGAGTGTCATAGGTAATACACGGACCTATGTATACCGTGAACACGGTTGACATAATGTGCTAACGTCGGCCATGTCGCAGAAGCGTTATAGATAGGTACAGAATTTATTGAGGGTTGGCGTGACTGAAATCGCATACGTCGAATACTTACTTTACTTCGAACCCGATACGGCGACGACACGATTATCATTTTATTACGATTATAATGTATTATTATATTTTAACGGTTCCGTATTCCGTCGGTCCTCGATAATAATATGATAAAGCGTCGTATCGTCAGGTTTTTTCTATTTTATTTTTTATTCTTTATCTTCGAAAAAAAAAAAAATTACAATGCGTCTGACATTTTTAGTTTAGCAACCTCAATCGCCACCTGCAATATTATAACATTATACACATTACAGTATATGGCGTACGAGTTTTGATATAATTTACTATTTTAAATTAACATCAGTAGTAGGTATAAGTAATATTGTTAATTGTTACGCTCATTAAATTATTATTGTACGGTTTGCGTTCGTTTAATTGAATATGAAAGTAACTCGGTAAGTATAATACTGCAGAGCTACACAGAAAAGGACAACCTTTTTTTTTTTACCTACCGATTTCTTCGAGGTCGTTATATATTAACGATATTTTTTACCTACCGTGTAATTGGTTAATATTTTTACTTTTGTGCGAGAAGTAAAAAAAAAAAAAACAAACAAACGACGGGAATATAAACGATTGTAAATAACAATTTGTAACTAAAAAATACGTAAAAAATAATTGCTACCTACTTAGAATCCGAGCACTCAATTAGAATTGTTTATTTAAAAGCACTGCGCTACGTTCTCCAAAGGGAAACGTGTTTAACGCTTTGCGCTTTGTAAAGCCAATTTTCGAGGTATTTTTAATTCATTAATTATGCAGTCCGGATTCATTTGTTTCGTCGTTGAGGTCGCGGCCGAGACGAAAAGAAATGATAAAAAAAAAACAACAACTACAACCGATCGACGAGCCCCAAAAATTCGGATAAAACAAAAACCGATAAAAATGAAGAAAACTGCCATTATCTCTCGCGTTGCCGAATAAAACAATACGACTCTGCATAATAATAATAATATAACAATAATATTGTTGTCGGAGAACAGCTGCGCGCCACCACGTCTATCCTAGATGGAATTACTCACGCCCGAGATTATATATATTTTAAAACCACGATGAAATGCATTTATTCGTATATATATTATGTCGTCTTAAATCATGTTTAAAACCCGTCGTCGTTATCGATATTATTCGCATTTGTAATATGGGTGGGGTGGCTTCGGAATTCCTGTGTTTGTCACAAAGTAATTGGCTGAAAAACCCTCGCCGCGATCGACTGCAAGACGTGACGAGTGAACTCGGGGGTGGGCACACTGCTGGGTCGAAAATACATTTATTATATTATCGTACAAGTTTAAAACGCTGCAAGCAATACGGATATTTCGGTGAGAGCAGAAAATTCTCACCTTCCCCCAACACAAAAAAAAAATTGGGCCTCCCATGAAGCAATTCCCCGGGCCGAACAATTGCGCACGAAAAAAGTGCATAAACGGTATATTTTATATATACCGACTTCCGAAAATGATACGCTTTTGCGATGTCAAATACGACAAGTACACAACAACACTACAGTGGTCGTGATATGCCGAGGGTGCTGCAGATGGCGAGTAGAATACCTGCGGGCCATATCAGGGATAAGGGAAGTGGATGGGTTTTTAAGAAAACAATATTTCAATGCGAACAAATTTTTCGTAAGATAAAAATAAATAAACATTGAATAAAAAATATAATAAACTTGAGCTTAAGCATACAACAATTGTAGTTAGGCGATAATTTTATTTTGTGTAGGAATTTTGAAAAATTTAAGTTTTTGCCCGATTGCTGATAGAAACGATAAAATGTTTACACTAGCTATTGAACCGAACATTTTTGAATATTCAGATCTGATATAAGTCCAAGAAACAACTAAATTAACAATCGTCGTATTGTGATTATTGTCTCCTAAGTCCCGAGAACACTTCCTGGGTTTCGTAAATTAGTACTTCCAGACAGGACCTTACGAGGATGCTCCTGGTCGGTTCCTTGGATTCCCTGTGAGGGGTGTAACATTTGCGCTTTTGGGGATGATTTTAGTTTTCAATCGATTCAAATGCATACCTACATAACATAACTGCATTGGTTTATTTAGACACGACGTTTCAGTTAAATGCCGCATAATTGTAGAACGTAAGTATACCTACGTCGGTTACTAGAATTCCGGTTCAAAGGCCTTAACCAATAAGTCCATGTACCGTATAAGATTGCCAGTGTGTATTTTAACCGCTTTCGTTACCACAGTGATATTGTTTACGATAACCGATTCCATACCCACGAGAAAGAAAAATTAACAACAATTATTTTAAATACGTATTAACATAAATATGGTTTCGGACTGGGTTTTGATTTTGTGACTCTATAACCGATTTTGCG
>NW_021778399.1:0-903 GCF_005508785.2 Acyrthosiphon pisum | reverse complement strand
TTTTTTTTTATAAGCATCTAAAGTCCAAAAAATGACAAAATATGGATAATAATCACGAAAATTTGCAAACTATTTTGAGTTAGAAATTCATAAAAATTTTTCTTTTTAAATCTAAGATATGAAAATGTAATACAAGATTCCTTATAAGATTATCTATCTTTATCAAACAAAAAATATCTATAAGAAAGTCAAATTAAATTTTTATGATCGTTTGAAATTCAAATTTTTACAACATTGGATATTCACTCGATTTCTCATGTAGCGATTTCCTTATTTTGTTGTAATTCAAAAACGAATAACTGCAGATACATGAAAATTTTACTGAATGTTTATATTAGCATTTCGTATACACCATACAATTTTGAAAATATTTTGACTCTTTTTGAGCTGTTTACGGACATTGTAAGTTTTCAATTTTTTTAGTTTTTTTTTCTATAAATATCAATAAAGTTTAATCTGTTGGGCCAAAAAGTGTATGAATTTAATACAAAGCTCCTGATATATTGTTACAATAGCAGTTGAAAAATATTAAAAATACATAGGCACAATTTTTTTTTATAAGCATTTAAAGATCGAATTTTGAAAAAATTTATCAAATTTAAGATTCAATAATTATTTTGTAGTTAAAAATTTATAAAATGATCAATTTTTGTATCTAAGAATTGAAAATTTAAGTTTATTTTTATAGTCATTTTAAGTACAAAATTAGACGAAATTACATATTAAAAACCTAGGATAACTATTTTAGTTATTTTGTTGTGATTGTATAATATTATTCGTGGGTACTTGAAACTTCTAAAGTATACTATTATATATCTATGATAGTACCACGGTTTTTTGTTGACGTATAATGCGTTATAAGTACCTGATAGATATTATGATATGATTAATTTGGAATTTATT
>NW_021778398.1:0-924 GCF_005508785.2 Acyrthosiphon pisum | reverse complement strand
ATCTACCGTTTACCAAAAAAAAAAATGTCTAGAAGAAACTCAAATTAAATTTTTATGGGCGTTTGAAATTCATATTTTTACAACATTGATATTCACTCGATTTCTTACGTAACGATTTTCTTATTTTGTTGTAATTAAAAAACGAGCGACTGTAGAAACTTGAAAATTTCACTGAATGTTTATATTAGCATTTTATATATACGATAAAATTTTTAAAATAATATGACTCTTTTTGAGCTGTTTAGGGACATTGTAAGTTTTCAATTTTTTTAAATTTTTTTTCTATAAATATCAATAAAGTTTTATCTGTTGGGCCAAAAAGTGTATGAATTTAATACAAAGCTCCTGATATATTGTTACAATATCAGTTGAAAAATATTAAAAATACATAGGCACAATTTTTTTTTATAAGCATTTAAAGATCAAATTTTGACAAAATTTATCAAATTTTAATTTGAAAAATTATTTTGTACTTAAAAATTTATAAAATGTTCAATTTTTGTATCTAAGAATTAAAAATTTAAAACAAGATTCCACGTAAGTAATTAATTCTGTTACCAAAAAATCTAAAATATACATTTAAAAAGTTTATTTTTATAGTTATTTTAAGTACAAATTTGGACGAAATTACATATTAAAAACCTAGGATAACTCTTTTAGTTATTTTGTTGTGATTGTATAATATTATTCGTGGGTACTTGAAACTTCTAAAGTATACTATTATATATCTATGATTTTACCACGGTTTTTTGTTGATGTATAACGCGTTATAACTTATAAGTACCTAATAGATATTATGATATGATTAATTTGGAATTTATTATAGGTCAATTTTTTTTTAATACCATAGATAAGTATATATATGTCTAATACATAAACTGATATACCGTCTCCGCTCAGAATCGTTTTTCTTATACAGTGATA
>NW_021778397.1:0-799 GCF_005508785.2 Acyrthosiphon pisum | reverse complement strand
TACTCCGCCCCTACACATAGTCATAATACACAGCATCGATGTCCTGTGGTAACACGTAAATAGCTAGATGATGTCACTGCTGTACATAAAACGTTGGGGGAGCAATACTATAAACGTTAGCAACAGTCTCAGCGTCTGCCAACGGCCAGATGACAAACCCGAACCGGTAAGATATCTGTGAGACCTCCTCGGAGCGCAATAGATTCTACGAATCAGATATTGGCACTATGACAAGACGGCTGCGGGTATACTTGGTCATTTTACGACACCCCGCACCGACCAAAGGCACATCTTGTAGAAGGCCCCCTGGACTGTGAGAACCAACAACGTAGTCCGCCAGGGATCTGGTAAGAGAGGGGATAGGACTATATAGGAGCCCTGGGAGTAGCTAGTATTCAGACGTGATTTCACCAACCGTACGTACACATCCCTGTACTTCTTCATTCTTAATTATCATATTTTTGTATTACGACTTAGATTATTTTCGTTGACGACGTATTACGGGACTTAGAGAGTATTCGAGCAATCGCTTATTTTCTAAGACACTGGTTTTTCTTCGTCAATTTGAATAATCTAATAGTGTTTAAATTCAACTTGTTTATCATATTTTACAATTTTAAATAAATAATACATCAACCACACACTGTTGATCATTTTGACGCTACTACCATCATTCCATCCTGTCACCATCTCCTATAAGTCGGGTGCACGCAACACATTTGGCGCAGTCGGAAACGGACCCATATCAGCAGGAAGTCCAAAGTCGAGGAAAACTTTCAACTTCGAAAAACTTCAAAAA
>NW_021778396.1:0-814 GCF_005508785.2 Acyrthosiphon pisum | reverse complement strand
TACAAGTTACTTTTTATATTATATAAAATGTATGATAATGATAACTTGTTTTCGTCTATCACTCAAATGCATATTTCCGTGATAATAAATGTACGTAATCATAATAACGTTTTATAAAATTCCCGATACCGTTATAAAATGTATTATAACCAGTCACTCTAATATCATATCATTAGGCATTATTTCAACAAGGTAAAATAAAACACCTGAAAACAGTTCAAAAACACCCGGAATTACACGATTCATTATTAATATTTAATAATATATCTTCATCGCCGGAAGAAATTGAACGTGCCGGAGAAAAATATCTTTTAACATTAAATAAAGCTCCAGCCCACATTACGTCTTTGAATAAATTAAAGCATGATGTTTTTCAAAAAACCGCAGGCTCTAACAAAAAACAAGTTCAACTAGCTAGACTTCTACCTACTATCGATGCGGCAAGAGAACATTTATATCGAGTTTATTTGAAAATACAGTTGTGGCGTGGCAATAAATTAGATCCACAGAATTGGGGCTGGAAAGAATATAGTGGTAAACTAAATCCAGTTTTCACGAAAAAGTCACCAGCACCGGATACTCTTTTGAATGTGATTAGTTGTGCCTGCACAAAAACATGTGAACAAAATTGTAGCTGTCGAAAAGCAGGATTGCTATGTTCAGTTATATGCAAGCATTGTCAAGGAGGTTCGTGTTTAAATCAGCAACCGATCATAGTTGATGAAGTAGAGGACAATTATGAGGACTATATTGACGAAATGAATCTAATTGAAAATCAATAAGAAGAAATCAACACACCGACGGTAAAAAAAAA
>NW_021778395.1:0-5964 GCF_005508785.2 Acyrthosiphon pisum | reverse complement strand
CAACTTACTATAATTTTGGCAAAATGAAAGTTAGTTACGTTGTCTGATTTTGATTCTGAAGAAATTATTTGAATTCAGCAGAAAAATGTATGTGTAGATAGTACGAAAGTACGGAACACAATTCGTTTTTAATTTTAATTAAGATTTGAAAATATTCATATAACCAAGTTTTCAATTACAGTTCACAAAATTATTAGATTTAATTTTTAAAAGTTTTCCTTACAATCTATTGATAATTTTCTGTCGAGTACATTTTTATTTTTAGAATCAAAATCGGACAGCGTAAATTAACTTTATTTTGTCAAAACTTAAGCTCTTTCGAGTTGAAATTGACGGCAGTATAGCGAGACTCCTTAAGTAATAATTATTAGACTTAAAAATACATGATATTGAACGACAAGTGTAAACTTTATTCAAATATTTACACAAAGTTTAAAACTAATTCTTTGAAACAAAATATCAATTTCATTGGCAAAAAATTGTGCATAGTCCATGAATATTAAATATTATTGATGGCAGTAGGAAAATATTGTGAGTTTCCGGTTGTTTTTTTTTCAATTTCTATAAAAACAATTAAGTTTTTATTAAAATTATAATTATTTTAATAACTCGTCCCCCCGAGATATTTTTTAGGACTTCCAACTTTCTAAAAGATATTGAAATTCTTTTGTATTATATTATTATACTTTTTTTAAAAGCCTCCGGGGACCAGAATAAGAATCGAACTGGAGCTCGTTATAAAACGTTTTTAAACGATAATGTAACAATGGGAGCGACGTCGACGGAATTTCACTGGCAAGACATTTTATTGTGCCATAATAAAATACAAATATATCCTTTTTTTATGACGTTTATAGCGTTTCGCGATCAGTTTTTGTCAAAACAATAGTCTCGCGTGTCAAAATAGTGTGTGAGATAATCGAGTCGGTGGACAAACGTTAAGAGAGCCGGCTCCGCAAACGGTGGACAGGCAAGGGGGCGGAAGTAACATTTATTATTCACAAGCCATGAATTTTCAATTATGTCGTCAGTGCTACAAGGGAAAGTTTATTTCCAGGTCCAAAAACTCTGATAAAGAAGTCAAGGAAACAAAATCATTTTATTATTTCCAGTACTAACTGAATGAATAATGCCATTCGAGTAAAACGGTTCGAAAAGAAACTTTTTTGCGCCATGTTATTCGTATAAATGAGAAATACCGTAAATATATCGATTCGTGATTGCATCCCAACGGCGTAGATGTAAATAGACATACAGTATGATATAACCTATTGATTATTATCATTAAACTTAATCTGACATGGTGACGATTATTATTATTATTATTTTTTTATTGAAGTATCAACGGGTGTGTTATTTATTTATTTCTACAATTACAACGATTATTATTGAACATGTACATTGTTCTTGTATACCTACGTTTGTTAAGTTTTCTTAACATAGGTAGGTACTCTAAAATGCAATGATCATGATGTCTATTGTTTGGTTATTATCAGGTGGTTCGTTCGTTTTTACTTAATTTAAAGTCGATACAAGACAAAGTTAAGTTTTGAAAAAGTTTTTTTTTTTTTACTATTTCTTATTGATATCATGATTTAAGTTTTTATTTGTTTTTGAATGACAACATAAAATATTTTTAATTTCATATCACTATTCAAAATATTTATCAGCTATGTATTTCAATGTATTCAAATCAATTTTTAGACGAGTAATCAATTAGTAATAACTAATAAGTGTCTATTACTTATATTTAAAGTTTAGATGATCGAAGAAGTAGATAGACATTTTGCGGGATACCCGAGTGCTACTACACTCCAATGTCTACAGACTCGAGTCATTTAAAGTTTAAAGTGTAAATACTTATAAAATTATAACTTATTTAAAACTATAACTAGCTTCATGTGACTTACTTCTATCTAATAAAGAGTTATTCAAATTACACGGTATACATTATATAGATTTATTAGGAATACAAATCAAAATATATCTTTTTATATAGCTATATGTTAAACGTGCTGTTTATCATTGATAGTCGATAGAAGTTCTTAAAAATACAATTTTTAATCGAGTTTTGACCTAAGTATTTGTTAAGGATTGATTATATATTATGGTTCTTGATTCAACGGTTTTTTTTTTTAAAGTATAGGAGTATGAAATTCTAAATCTATAATACCCTTCACCAACATAAAATGCATGATAACCTTTATTATTAACACTATAGTATAGTATAGACCAATTAATCTATTGTTATTCGTATGAGTGCTCAATGCAATTTAAGATAAAGTGTAAACGTTGTTAATTTTCAATACAGGCAATGTTCATAGTCACCGATGCTTTATTTAATAATAATAAAAAAATCTACAATAGTTTTTGAATCAATATTACGAGATTCAACCCACTTTAATGTCACATTTGTTTCTGAATCAATATTACGAGATTCAACCCACTTTAATGTCACATTTGTTTCTCTAATTGTACTTAAGTGCAATATTGAAAATAATGTCTACAATTTCACAACGGCCTATTGAAAAATGTTTAATACTGTGGACTTTGATATTTAAAAAACATGCAATATCATTTTTTCTGACGTATTGATAGTCGATATAGCAAGCAACAAAGGTACCTATTCGTTTTGAATTCGATTATATTGCTTTCGCGGTAGAAAAAAAATATTAATGCTATTCGCCCACTATACATTTGGAAAGTTGTATTGACGTAGTAAAAAATATTTTCAACATCTACGGCTTAGTCGATTTCCTCTACCTTGTATTCGAATCGAAGGTTCTTCGCTTTTCGAACTCGATAAAAAAAAGCCACTCATTAATTATTTATGTCTGGCTATAAAATAACAATAGCTGTAAGTATATAAGTACTGTGTGGACTTCGGACGTGATAATCGTAAACTATTATACAGTTTTCAACAATGACTCGGAAGTCGGTGAAATTAAAATTTACAGGATGAATCGGGAGACCTTTTTTTTTTACATTATTAAGCGTTTGATTTTTATCGGCTGTCTCTCTTCCAGTCACTAATTTCTCACGATTTGCTAATCAGGTGACCTAATGACGTTATTTTATCAAATGTTTACCCTTGTCATATTATAAGCGTTACAGTATTTATCATAAATCACATTCGGTTAATTTCGTAAGTTACGGAGCAGGTACAAAGGTTTTTTTTTATAAATATTATCCATCCTTTTGGTTTTCTTTTTTTATACTTTTAATCATAACAGAAACATAATATATGTATATTATTTGTTCCTTCACAGCGAATTTGGTCTTCCTTACCACCGCCGCAATCACACCATAATAATATTATACGTCTATGTTCAAGCGGAAATGTGCCGCTCAAAAATCTTCATTTTTCCGTTCATGCACATTGCAAGGATATTACACAGTTGTTGTTGACCATCAACTTGTTCTTCGCACAAAAAATATTTATCGTAAATACAATATTACCACACTGAAATATACTGTGTTTTTTTTTGGAAACAAATTACAAATGTTTAAACATCTCATAAGTTAATATCATTTTTGGACCACTATTTTTTTTTAACTATAACGGTTGCTAATGAGTGCTAAATTGAATTGGACCTGGGTACCTACTAATGAATCGTTTTGGCGTCATTTAACCAAGTTGTGTTTTATTTTCTCCATTCCATGTGAACCATTATCTTATCAAATTATGTTCTTTTATAACTTGAAACTATTTGAAAAATTAAGAGTTTACACTCGATGAATATTTTTGTGCTGTCGACGTTTGTGATGAGGTGCACACGGTAATTATTTTTGTATATATATGACAAAATATATCAGGTCAAACATTGTATAATATAATCTCGTAGCTTGGTGTAGCACGGTGTCTGACTTCAGTCACTGATTTGCTTTGAGTGCCAGCACCAGGCGGTACCACTAGTTCTCGGCTGGGTGACCACCCGGGTTCTTAGTGGCAAATATACACTATATAATCTCCCTGTAATGTTTCATTAAGATTTTTGAGCGTTCCATCCTCCTCTTGAATTTGATACGATTACCACGGTGAAAAGAACAAATCCTGTGTGAAGGAACAAATTTATACTATATTACATAATATATTATACTGTTATTTTATTTTGATTCTGTAATTATGTATACTTATAAGAACACGTCACACCCGCATGTTTTGTCAACGTCTGACAAATGTACAACATAGCAACAACTGTTTTTCGCGTGGTATAATTTTGCTCCCTTCGTATTTATAAGTAGAATTACCAAAATTCCACAACGCATAGGGAAGAACTTTACTTTATATGTTGCGTAGTGTTTTTATTATATGAATAACATAAAGACATTTCATGTAAGCAGTTGGGGAACGTTAGATTTTTTTGTGGTATTTTTTTAATTTAATTATCAGAAATTATTGATTAGTTTTATCAACAAAATTAAATCACTACCACGCAAATAAAAGTTCTTCCCTGTGTGTTGTGGAATTTCGGTAATTTGACTATATATATATATATATATATACAGAGGGAGTAAAGACGTATTGCGCAAAACAATGTTATACTTTTGTAAGACGGATACAACACATGCTGGTGTTACATCCTCTTAATAATTATATAATTCTCATATGTTTATATAGATACCTACTTCTAAAATATCTGCTGCATATACATATTGTCCAACTGTGTTTTTTGTAATTGGAATTATTTCCAGCATTAAAAAGTTATTAGTATTATTATATTATATACTATAATATATAGTGACTAATGACTATACTATTATAGACATGTTAATAACATTAAAATTTAAAATTTAAATAATGAGATTTTTTTATGCTTGGATATGATTTATAATTGTCAGTACATATTATTATAGTCCATAACGATAATATTTGATAACTAATAAGTAAATATAGAAAAAAAGGCATAATATTATACAATTTCAAAATAAAAATAAAAATGTCGGAAGTAAATTTAATTTTCTACCGTTCACTATAATTGGTTTAAAGTTTAAACATTGAAGCATGAAAAATGTATGTTGCACAAATTCCCTTAACGTTAATTACTTCGTTGCAATATCATAGAGTTTTAATAAATTAAAAACAATTTATAATTAATTGAAAATGTATATAGTATCTTGGTAAGTATTTTGTTTTATACGTTTAGTGGTTTAGTTTACGTTTTATTCACGTACCTAATATATAGTATATACAGTACAATATAATTAAATTAAATGTACAATATATAATAGATTATTGTTTGCATTGTTTTCAAAGATTTTGACTTTTGAAAAAAATATATGTGAAAATATTGATCCTATGGACTGTTATTCATGATTATTCCGTATTCGTGAGTTTGAGATTTTAAACAATTTGCAGTTTGTTAATAATTATTGTTTTTAGAGGAGCATAGTTTATTTTTATTGCTAGTGATTTATGAAAAGTACGAATTACGGATTGGCGACAATCATAGACGAATAAAAATATTTCCATTTCTGGTTTTAGTTTGTAGTTTGTAGTTTTAGTTTGTCTCTCTCGATCAATGATGAAACTCGTTTTCTCTCTATATACCCGCAGTCCATATATAGCCTTTATAATATGTCTCTGGCGACAATTTTCTCTTATAAAACGGTTAATTATGCAGACATATTTCCTGTTAAAACTGGCTGAGTGGCAGCCTAGTGTCTTCTGTAATATGTATAGGTTAGGTAGGTATCCGCATACAAATGATGCTACTCTCGACTTCTCTCTAACTCTTAAGATTTTAGAATTACAATGAAAAACGATTTATTTACCTTACGTGAACTGTCATGGACGTGGAATGGTGCCAGATGCCCATCTAATTATTTACTTTTCAAAATACACTCTGTAATAATAAAAATCTCTTTCTCCCAGCCCTTGTATACTGAAATATAACGTTGAATCCGTTAGAGAGTGGTATTACATGTATACGACACCAATGTGTCTTGATATTTATGAAACTG
>NW_021778394.1:0-721 GCF_005508785.2 Acyrthosiphon pisum | reverse complement strand
AAATTATTACGAGTTAGAAATTCATAAAAATTTTTCTTTTTAAATATAAGATATGAAAAATGTAAATTCAAGATTCCTTATAAAGATTGTCTACCTTTATCATACAAAAAATATCTATATAGGAAGTCAAATTAAATTTTTATGATCGTTTGAAATTCAAATTTTTACAACAATGGATATTCACTCGATTTTCTCATGTAGCGATTTCCTTATTTTGTTGTAATTCAAAAACGAATAACTGCAGATACATGAAAATTTTACTGAATGTTTATATTAGCATTTCCTATACACCATACAATTTTGAAAATATTTTGACTCTTTTTGAGCTGTTTACGGACATTTTCAGTTTTCAATTTTTTTAGTTTTTTTTTCTATAAATATCAATAAAGTTTTATCTGTTGGGCCAAAAGTGTAAAAATTTAATACAATGCTCCTGATACATTGTTACAATAGCAATTGAAAAATATTAAAAATACATAGGCACAATTTTTTTTTATAAGCATTTAAATATCAAATTTTAATTTGAAAAATTATTTTGTAGTTAAAAATTTATAAAATGTTCAATTTTTGTATCTAAGAATTGAAAATTTAAAACAAGATTCCACGTAAGTAATTAATTCTGTTACCAAAAAATCTAAAAAATACATTTACGCAGTTTATTTTTATAGTCATTTTAAGTACAAATTTGGACGAAATTACATATTAAAAACCTAGGATAACT
>NW_021778393.1:0-1135 GCF_005508785.2 Acyrthosiphon pisum | reverse complement strand
TTGTGTATCAAATAAAAATAAAGTTGAATAAAAATAAATATGTCTATCACATAATTTTCAAATTTCAATTCATAAAAATTAGATGAATAATAAAACATGAAATAATATTAACTTTAAATTAAAAATATTAATTCAGTATTTTATGTTATGTTAATAATAAATTTATAAGAGGTACTATGATTAATAATATGTATTTATGTATTTACAGGTAAAAAAATTATGAATAAAATAATTATATTTGATTTTGATTTCACAAATTAACAGTCAAGTTAAATAAACAGTTTAATTCTTAACCAATTTGTGTTTGTACTAATTAATTTTTCAACTGTTAACAAATCAATAATATTAACTTAAATTAAAAATATTAATTCAGTATTTTATGTTGTGTTAATAATAAATTTATAAGAGGTACTATGATTAATAATATGTATTATGTATTTACAGGTAAAAAAATTATGAATAAAATAATTATATTTGATTTTGATTTCACAAATTAACAGTCAAGTTAAATAAACAGTTTAATTCTTAACCAATTTGTGTTTGTAATAATTTATTTTTCAACTGTTAACAAATCAATGTCAACATACATTGGAAATTCAAGATTTTATAAGTTATTAAGTGGTTAATACCTATTGGTACTATAACATGTAAGTATTGAACCAAATAAAATTATTGTCGATAAAAAATAAATATGTCTAACGCATCATTTTCAAATTTCAGTGAAAAAAAAAAAAAAAAAAATGTTTCTGTTTTTTATATACTATATTAAAATATTAAATAGATGAAAATAATATTAATGTTGTAAATAAATGTTTTATATTTACAGGGAAAAACTGAAAGATAAAATAATTATAATCAATTTTGAATTCACTAACTATCGACGTACACTAAGGAACTGATTTAATACTTATTATTACAGAAATATCATACAAAAGCTAAAAAAATTGAAAACTGAGTATGTTCGTAAAGAGTTTAAAAAAGAGTCAAATTATTTTAAAAATTTTATCGTGTATAGAAAATGCTAATATAAACATTCAGTGAAATGTTCAAGTATTTACAGTCATTCGTTTTTTAATTACAACAAAATAAGAAAATCGTTACATGAGAAATCGATTGAATATCCAATATTGTAAAA
>NW_021778392.1:0-752 GCF_005508785.2 Acyrthosiphon pisum | reverse complement strand
AAATTTTCGGTTTGGTTTAATTTTTCAATACCGGTATTAATAATGTAATTTCGATTTTGTATACCGGTTTTTACATTTTTAAAAACGGATTTCCAAGCAGACTTGAAATTATAATTGAATGGTTTTATTATACTTTATTACTTGATAAGATATTTGAATGTGTGATACAATTAAGAGAAATGTTTTAATAGGAGTGATTTTTTTAATTTGATTCTACAAATTACAAGCTATAAGGAACCTAGAAGTTAGATTAAAATTAGAACAGTTTAAACTTTAAAGATAATATGTAGTACATTCATCACTAGACTATCTTTCTTTTCATGCAAACCTCTTCCTTGTTCGAATTTTTTCTTTTGTAGCATTTTATTAATAACAATGAAATAATACTTAATTGTCTTATAAACAAAGTAAATATTTACCTATAACAAAAAGGGACAATACATTTACTATTAAGTATTTTCACATTTGGATTTTTTTTTGTGTAATTAAGCACAAATTTATGATCATTGAAAATGATAAAAATTAAAAACATACAACAGAAAAAAATTATGCTCCAGTTATAATCATTAAGTATAATTATTGTTTAACACCAAAGCCTCAATTATGAATTAATATTCAATTTTTTAAATTTTTATTCAATCTCCTTCTTTATTAAACTATATATATTTTTAACATGATTTTTTAAATAGTTCATTACATCTTATAATCATATATAGCCTCCAAAAGTTCTTCATCTAAACTCTAAAGATGCA
>NW_021778391.1:0-846 GCF_005508785.2 Acyrthosiphon pisum | reverse complement strand
AAAATATATAATATTATATAATACTATAATATAGAAATTGTTAGTTTTATAGTAATTATTATAATATGATAAAATACAAAATAGGTACTTAAAAATTAAATCACCGGTATACAGTGAAATACATATACGACGCGACGTTTCGATATAGTAAATTTAAAACCACCTAAATGATTAATGTTTTGGCAGTTTGGATAAATAATAAAGACTAAATTAAAATCTATAGCATGCTGTCTATGATCTTTAATTAATATTTGTATAGTTGACGTGTTTACGTTCAGAAAACACTAACATAAAGGTTCAAAAAAAAATCAAACTGTCGACCGATTCGCTATGGAATAACGTATCAATTTTTCGGTTCAATATATAATATAATATTATTATATTATTATTGACGTTTTAAATGCGTCGAATATTAAAATAGCTCGTCTCGGTTAAGATAATCTATACATATAAAATCCAAATACCACTTAGTCACTGATCGCTATAACTCTAAAACTACGCAACGTACGAACTTTACATTTGAAATAAAGGTTGCTTTCATGTTTTCAACGTGCAATAAGAAAGGATTTGCTGAAATTCGCATTGAGGTGCTCAAACAGAGATAGGTATTAAGGTTCACGATGGAAATTGGAAATTTGATTTTTATTTATTAATAGTTTCCATTGGTTACAGTTTATAGTAGAAATTAGTATTTATTTATTATTGGTTATTCGGTCAGATCAGGTAAAAGCTTGCATCAAATCAAATTATTGAACATCGCCTACCAGAGTGGCTGAGTTGCACTTACTGCAGTAAGTTACACCCAAAAAAAGTTGAACAATCATAATTTTTTTAAGAGTTGCTATT
>NW_021778390.1:0-1147 GCF_005508785.2 Acyrthosiphon pisum | reverse complement strand
GTTATTTAAGAGTATATGTAGGTACTATGCTAGTTACACTCAGTGTTGAGACCAGATAAGTAAAAATTATCTAGATATAGATAAAAGATTATTGCTCTAATATTATCTAGATTAAGATAAGATAGCATGTATTTAAATTATCTCAGATAAGATAAAATACAAACAAAATTTATCTAGATAAAAAAAAGATGAAAATTTAAAATATGTTTAAAATAGTTTAATTTAACCAACAATTAAATTTATATTTTATCGTGGAAAATTAATATATCTACCAATAATTGAAATCTTAAGATTAGGAATACAGATTTTTTAAACATAACATAAATAATGACCATCAATATTCCACAATTTTCTTAATATATGTTTACCCATTGGCCATTGGCCATTGGTCATTCTTACTTACATAATTTAAAAGATTAATATAAGTATAATTTGTGTTTTGATCGTGTTTTACTATATACATTATGACTATTTTCTATTTGACATTTATAAAATGGACTCCATAGATGAGTTGCATGCATACAGGGCGCTCAAAAAATTTTTTTTTTCGCTTTACTTATATTATCTAGATAATTACTAAAAAGATAACGATTTTTTTATCTTAGATAACCCCTAGATACCTATCCACATTTTCATCTAGATAAGATAAAATATAAATAAATATTATCTAGATGAAATATCTAGATAAATTTATCTAGATAAGTCTCAACACTGGTTACACTAGGAATATACATACTTAGCGTCTTTTGATCGCTGAAACGTTAGTTATATTATAACCGGTGTGTGTGTGTGTGTGTGTGTGTGTGTGTGTGTGTGTGTGTGTGTGTGTGTGTGTGTTTATATCTAATCAAAAATGTCTCTGACCGAAAATAAACCTTATAACGGACAATGACCAGTTAAGTATTTGAAAAAAAAAGTTGTTAGATTTCACTGATATTATAATCGAGAAGTAAGTATAAGTATTGGTTTAACAAAGTTTAATTTTTTTTTAGTTTTGTCTCTCATGGGTACCTAATATAATATACTTAATATTAACCAATTATTGTGAAATTAATGTTTGATAACTATTAAAAATCATCTGAGTGTAGAACTAAGTCAAATTAGTTCGAATGTAAGTAAGATTTAATATTTTCATATTCTTGAAAGG
>NW_021778388.1:0-898 GCF_005508785.2 Acyrthosiphon pisum | reverse complement strand
AATATATATATATTATATATGCAATATATTATAATATAAGTACATTTTTGCAAAACCGAAATATTTAAAATCGCGTAGGTTTTATTATTATTTTTACTCATATTTGCCGTTTACGAGTATAAAGTACATTATACCATAGTGTAGGCATAACAATTGTTTAAAATATATGTTAATTCACTGGTAATATAATAAATAAAAATGCAATGAACTAATACAACAGCAAAAGTACCTACATATGTACTTAATTAAATTTAACAATATAGGTAACATAATATTATACTGTTGTACTAACCCAACTAATCGTATTTTAACACATATATAAATACTGCATTTTTTATTGTTATTATTCCAAACTTCATAACATATTATGAGTAGAGACGATTAACTAAAGAATGTAAATAGAATTAGAGTTTTGAAGTTATATAATTAACACGAAACATTTATAGAAAAATATTGCTCAATTTTTTTCGTAAATATAATATTTCTTGTCAAAATTTCTATCCACGTTAATATTCAAATAGCTACCTATGTTTTATATTTCAAAATATGAAGCTGAATACTTTTCTACGAGTTCCGACGCATTAAAATATATTGAAAGAATTTCATTATATTGATTATAGTATTTAAAATTTAGATTAGAGGAAGAATGGACAAAAATGTATTTAAACGTTAAATAATTTTTAATTAAAAACTATTACGTAAGTACCAAGCACCCCCCTAGTTGCGCCTATGTTTATAACTCATGTTTTATAAAACATTTATTTAACCGGTCCTAGTCCTTGTATTGAAACAAATTAAAAGTATCTTAATCAGTGGTAATAGGTTAAGTAATCAACACTCGTATTATGCCAGTAAAAAATTGAAAATACGCTTCGCGACGGCGCAGTTTGATTATTAA
>NW_021778387.1:0-843 GCF_005508785.2 Acyrthosiphon pisum | reverse complement strand
TTTTTACGAACAGGAAATTAAGTTGACCGATTATCCAGACACTTTTCTTGTTGAACGTATTATAAAAAAAGTTGGGAATAAAATGTTTGTCAAATGGCTAGGTTTTGATTCGAGTCAAAATTCATGGATAACATCATCAGATATTTTAAAATAAAGATTTTTTATATGTTATACTTTTTATAGTAAAAAAAAAAAAAGTTTTTCAACAAGTCAAATTAATTATTTACCTAGGTATTCTCTTGGAATAATGTATATCATATTTAATTAAAAAAAAAGATTGATTATTGTATACAAAAAATTTTTATTAAAAAAAATTATACTAATAGGTCTTGTAATATCATATCAGACATTGTGTCAAAATGAAATTGCAATATTTCATGTAAAAATGATGTGTCATCGTTTTGTAGATGCGAATAATAACTAAAATCATAGTTTTGAATATATTGGTTTGTAAATTCATTCCTCTGGCAAGTGATGGGTAGACCACGGACATCGTTTTTAATCAGTTCGTAAGCTGTGTCAAATGTAACCTGGTAACTGGGCAAACGTTTCTGTTTTTCTGCAATATACAAGTCGATCAAATTTTGTATTTGCTTGAGACGGGCGAAGTCAATGTTCGTCAAACTAATGGAATTGTCGTTTATATGCAAAGTAATTAAACTATGTTTAACATTGGTTGAATATGAAAAGTTATCTGTTATTTTTACACGTCTACATTTGGTATGTAAATTATTAATAATTGAATTGTAATTAGATTCAGACATAAGTGTAAACCAATCTTCTAAACTTAATGTAATAATTTTCATTTGAAAGTTTACATTCCAATAGCAAAATAATTGAAAT
>NW_021778386.1:0-2204 GCF_005508785.2 Acyrthosiphon pisum | reverse complement strand
CCGGTGAGCTAATCCATCATCCTGTTCATACGAATCCACTTTTCTTCTCGCACATCCACTTTTCTTATCACATATCCACTACCCTTATCACGAATCCACAACACTTATCACAAATCCACTATTCTTATCACTTATCCACTTTTCTTTTCACACGTTATTAGAGACCACTGCTGCTTCCGAAATCGAAAACACTCATGACAAACACCGGGGGGTCTGGGGGTCTCCCCCAGCGACGCTCGGAGAGCTAGTCCTAATATATAAAGCATGAACCCGAGGGCGCCGCCTATGTCGAAATCTAAACCTAACCCTTTAAGGAACCCTCCAATGAGAAAATTCGGTTCCCCGGGCGGGCGGTCTCCCGTAGTAATCACTACCGTCTTATCACTTTTTGCGATCTTTTTCATAATTTTCAAAATTTTCGAGTTTTACCCCCCCGGAAGGCCCCGTTCGGACCTTATTCGCCTTCCCCACTAGATTTATAGGCCACGCGTTGCCGTACTTTTTCCCCGTCGGGCCCGCCGCGGCCGAGATCACGTGCAAACCGAGCGCGTGTAGGTCGATAGTTTTTTGGAAAAGTCGAGTTTTACCACTCTTAGACACGTCGGGCCTCCCCGTCGACGACTTATTCGCGTTCCCCGCTAAATTTATAGGCCGCGCGCGGCCGCACTTCTTTCCGGACGAGTCGACCGCGGCTTCGTCACGATTTTAACGATTTCTCCGACTTTTTCGACTACGGTCGTCTTTAACTCCTCTCCGAGACGTTGGACCTCCACGTCGAAGACGTATTCGCGTTCCCCGCTAAATTTATAGGCCGCGCGCGGCCGCACTTCCACCGCGACGAGTCCCGGGGCGGAGCGGCGTCGCGGAAAGCAGACGTCCCGCGGCGCCGCCGACGAGTAGGTATCGCTATATACAGGCATAAATACATGCGTCGGGAGGTTCGATTTTTTTCGCGAGTCTCGCGTATTCGACGTCCGAGGTTGGTCGAATTCGTTCGTTCGCCGTCCGACGCGGCCTGATCGCCCGCTACGACGCCCGAAGCGGACGGACGAACCGCGTCCGTTATTCGCCGGGACGGCGACACATCTTAAGAGTCATAGATTTGACTCCAGTTTTCAACTCAGTAGGTAGGTAGGTCGGTTAGGCGTTAGAGCGGTTGACACGGGGGTCGTGGCTTCGAACCGGCTGCCGGGATTCCAATTAATTTGCGGCGGCCGTGTCGGATCGAAAATTTTTTTCCGCGTTTTTTTTTCGTTATCACTTCCCCCTTATCATGTTTAACGGAAGTCACTTTGTGCGATTTTTTTCATAATTTTCAAGATTTTCGAGTTTTACCCCCTCGGGAGCCCTGTTTGGACCTTATACGCCTTCCCCGCAAGATTTATAGGTCACGCGCGGCCGTAATTTTTTCCCGGCCGGCCCACCGCGGCCGAGATCACGTGCGATAGGAGCGCCACCGCCGCGACCGTTTTTTGCCTTTTTTTTTAAAAAATCGAGTTTTAGCCTTTTTAGACGCGTCCGCCCTACCCGTCGGCAACTTATTCGTGTTCCCCGCTAAATGTATAGGCCGCGGACGAGTCGATCGCGGAGAGCGCGGTGTCGTCACGATTTTAACGATTTTTCCGACTTTTTCGACTAAGGTCGCCCCCGACTCCTCTCCGAGACGTCGGACCTCCCCGTCGAAGACGTATTCGCGTTCCCCGCTAAATTTATAGGCCGCGCGCGGCCGCACTTTCTCCGGGGGGAGTCCCCGGGCGTAGCGTTGTCGCGGAAAGCGGACGGCCCGCGGCGCCGCCGTCGAGTAGGTATCGCTATATACGGGAATAAATATATGCGTCGGGACGTTTGTTTTTTTTCGCGAATATCGCGTTTTCGACGTCCGAGGGCAGCGAAGCCGGTCGTCCGCCGTCCGACCTGGCCTGATCGCCCGCTCCGACGCCTGAAGCGGACGTGCGAACCGCGTTCGTAATTCGCCGGGACGGCGAAACGGCTTAAGAGTCATAGATTTGACACCAGTTCCCAACTCAGTAGTAGGCAGTTCGGTTAGGTGTAGGTGCGGATGACTCGAGGTCGTGGTGTAGTAAACCGACGTTATACTTTTTATTACTTTTATAACCAAGTGCATTCTCACGATAGGACAACATCAAGAATATAAACTCTTCGACGATTCCAAGAATCGCGCCGACTATTACAAGAACCGCGTA
>NW_021778385.1:0-1065 GCF_005508785.2 Acyrthosiphon pisum | reverse complement strand
GAAATTTCGAATATTAATTATCACATTAATGCTCACTTATTCAAATACACGTGTGAGCGTAGTGTACAAATGTATCTACTGACAAATATCAATATTGAACTGCTAAAGCATAATATTCATAGTAATAAAATAACAAGATACAAGCACAACGCTAACATATACGGCAACATTGGACTTCAATAACTAAATTAGTTTATAATTTATATATAACATTTAATGTTTTACCGTATTCATTTTCATGAATAAGAATATCTGAAGGAGGCATATATTATATAAATATAATATTGTCAAAATCGAATGAAATTCTCATAGCGCCACCAACGACGGGTTAACCTGTTAATACTGGGCTGGAAGAAATCTATAAATAGTTATTAGGTATCAAATATTTCCGATGTTCAAACAATTTTCTATTATTATTATTATTATTATAATATTTTGTGATGGTAGATAACTGATTAACACTGGGGTGTGGAATGACAAAAATAACCAAAATTCAACTGACAATTTAATGATAAAAATATACTGAACTCTGAGAATTGACAGTTGGTATTATATTTTACAAAATAAATTTTTGTGGAATTAATTTAAAAAAAAAACAATTTTCTACAACTTTCGGAGACCCGCGGGACCCCCAGAAATTGGGGGCCAAATGTAAGTGCTGCATCTGCACTTGCGTAAGTCAGGGCCTGCATGTATTCAAATTCTGATTTTTGGAATTTTAGATTCTGAGTGGAACGATGAATGTATTGATTTTACAATGATGTGTGTTTTTTTATTTTTTTATTTTTTTTTTATTTTTTTATTTTTTTATTTTTTTTGTGTCTGTGTACACGATAAGTAGTCGAAATAATGCTACGATTTTCAACTTCAGTATCTTGTTCGATCAGAAAGTGAATATCGTTGGTGCATTGGGGAGGTCAAAATTTAAATTTCCCAGTGGTTTTCAAAAGCGCCGGGAAAAACAAAAGAAAAATTAAGGAAAAACGGGAATTTTTACGCAAAATCGATTTTTCACAAAATTGAATTTGGTTTTTGGTGTAACTTTAAAACAAATGACCGTAGATA
>NW_021778384.1:0-761 GCF_005508785.2 Acyrthosiphon pisum | reverse complement strand
CAAAATTAACAGACTTAATTTTAACTAGTTTTCACTTTAATTAATAATGTTATAATATACTGATGAATAAATAAATATATAGGTATGTTTATATATTATATATATATATTTATAAGAAGAAAATTTGATTTTGCATAAAGGGGGCGTTAGCAATTAGTTATTACGATAAAGGGGGCGCTGAACTAAAAAAGGTTAAGAACCACTGAGCTAGTACATTATATATTGTGATACGTAAATACTTAATATTAATGTCCAATTAATTGTCCTTTCAGGAGTACTTTAAGAACTTGAAGAGGACTCCTATCGGTGTCCTATTACCATTGACGAGGGAGTCCTTAGTGGGATATCAATAGGACTCTATTTGACTCCTGGTTATGTGTTATTTGTTAGATTTTCTGTAGTCTAGACACAGAAATGCATGGGACTAAAGAGGTCTCCTTGCAGTATCCTTTTTATTACCTGTTTTGGAGTCAGAACAGGACACTACTTTACTCTCCGGTAGGAATCCTGGTGATACTAGGGAGGTTACAAGTGGGTCACTGTATAGTGCTGTACAGGGGCGGACTGGCCCGGTCCGCTGTTCAGCGATCGTGGACTGGCCTGTGGGCCGTAGTATATAATTTTGCCCTGCATTATTTATAAAAATAAAATAGAAAATCAGACAAAAATATATCTTAAAAAATAATAATAATATGACGTATAATTCTAAACGCTGGATAATACACAATGTTTCTGCCGAAAATTAATTCACATCAATTTAT
>NW_021778383.1:0-1567 GCF_005508785.2 Acyrthosiphon pisum | reverse complement strand
TTAAACTTTAAGCACTTATAAAAAAAAATTGTGACTAACGATTTTGGATTTTTTTTTATCACTGTGAGAACAACTTATAAGAAACCTTGTATTAAATTTTCAAAGTTTTCTATCCAACCAAAAATTTTTTATCGTTATTTTAAAAAAAAATACTTAGAAAAATTGAAAATTTCATTTGTCTATAAATAGCTCAAAAAAAGTCGAAACACTTTGAAAATTTAACCCTGTATAGACAACGCTAATATAAAAATCTGTTGCAAATTTCAAGTGCTTACAATAATTATTTTTTGAGTTACAGTAAAATTAAGTTTTCGTTTTTGTCAAAAATTGGTTTTGCGTAAAAATTCGCGTTTTTCCGTTATTTTTTTAAGGTTTTTCCTGCCGCTTTTGAAAAGTATTGGGAAATTTTCACTTTTGACCCCCCAAAGTACCAACTAGATTCACTTTCCTTTCAGAAAAGGTACAACTTTTGAAAATCGAAGCATTTTTACTGCTCCAAAAGTTGTCGTCAGACACAAAAAAAAAAAAAAAAAAAACACACATCATTGTAAAATCAATACATTCATCACTTCGTTCAGAATCTAAAAAGTTTTTAAAATGTTGTTTTGTAAATATATTTTTGTCACGCCTGCACTGAAAGTTTCGTTTTCGATAACAGTTGAAACGTTTAAAAACGACCTTTTTCCGTACATCGGGTGGTAAAGTGGGAATCACCATAGTGCTGGGCGGTAAAGTGGAAATCCCCAAAGGCTAAAAGTGCTGGGCCGGCGTGCATATCACGCGAATCTACTGCACAACCTGACACTGAAATCTGTACCACGCGCAGTCCTTACCAAATACAAACTTTTGATTACATCTTATATTCATATTATAATCTTCTTGCATGACTCGTAAACACTTTCTTTCGTTGAATAATCTGGTTGGTGCAAAGATCCCTGCATAGTGCATTTACCTTTACCGTGATCAATAGTGATTACTGTTGATTAGTGATTTCATTTTAGATTCTGAGTGGAACGATGAATGTATTGATTTTACAATGTGTGTTTTTATATTTTTTTTTTATTTATTTTTTTTTATTTTTGTGTCTGTGTACACGATAAGCACGGACTAAGATAGTATCTTAGTCCGTGACGATAAGTAGTCGAAATAATTCTTCGATTTTCAACTTCAGTATCTTGTTCGATTGGAAAGTGAATATCGTTGGTGCATTGGGGAGGTCAAAATTCCCAGTAATTTTCAAAAGCGCCAAGAAAAACCAAAGAAAAATTAAGGAAAAACGGGAATTTTTACAAAAAATCGATTTTTCACAAAATTGAATTTGGTTTTTGGCGTAACTTTAAAAAAAATGACGGTAGATACATGAAATTTTGACTGAATGTTTATATAAGCATTTTCTATACATGATAAATTTTTCAAATATTTTGATTTGTTTTGAGCTGTTTACGGACAATTCCAGTTTCCAATTTAAATTAGTTTTTTTTTCTATGAATGTCCATAAAAATTTTATTTGTCGAGTAAAAATACTTGAAAAATTTAATACAAGGCTCCTACTACATTGTTACAATGA
>NW_021778382.1:0-731 GCF_005508785.2 Acyrthosiphon pisum | reverse complement strand
GTATTTACCTCTCTTTCGTAGGTACATTGTTTATATTTTTACACTTGTAGTGTGTAATAGTCCGTTGGTTTGTCGTCCGGATTGAACTGGCTTTTTATGGTAGCCAAACCATCTCCCTGTCGAAAAGTTACAGTATTGAATATTTCTTCATCGAAATCTTCTAACAACAATTTTTCGTTCAAAATTTCTCTGTACGATGAACTCTAAAAAAAATAAATAAATTCATACTATAATTCATAACCTTAGAATATATTAGATAAAAGATGATAAATTATTATTTGTCTTACTGTTTTTACGTTTTTGATTTTTTTATTATTTTTTTTTCTACTGATTTTTCAGCTCCTCTTTTAGGAGCTGTTTTAGCCTGCTTTGAAGTCGAAGGCTTCATTTTCAAGTCGATAAAATCTGATCCTTCGAATTCGTTCTATAAAACATAAACTTATATTATTAAATTTGATATATTAATATATTATTGTTTTTTTCATAAATGTATGAGTGGTTTTCAACCGATCCCTAAAACAATATTGAGTAACGTTACAGTCACACTATAATTATTATGTTTAAAATAAATACATACGTGTGATGTTACAATCAACCACGAATTATAACCATGGCGTTGAGTAGTTTTACGACTGACCTCAAATTCGCTTAAGTTATTTAAGTAATTTATTTACTAACCTCTGATCCAGAATCGTCTATCGAAGTTCTGTACGACATCGTTGAATTGAATG
>NW_021778381.1:0-849 GCF_005508785.2 Acyrthosiphon pisum | reverse complement strand
AATTATTTCTAATTGTGTAACTTAAAAAATAGAGATAGTAAATTTTTAACTGATTAAAATACCAATTTATTATTTACGGGCTGTACTATATTATATTATATATTATACTTGTATACTATATAATATAACTAGAGACTATTAGTTCGTATTTAAGAAATTAGTAGAATTATTTACTTGTCTTATATTTATTGAATCAGCAGATATTTTAATGATGAATAGTTTTATTTACATATAACTTAAATTAATTTCCTTAGGTATTTTCAGAATGTTAAATGCTAATGTTTCTAAAACCTGAAACGTGTTTATTATAGAGATAAACGGACCATCAGATATTGAACACTTGCTTCACAACGAACAACGACCAACAAATGATTGGGCCATTCAATTTAAATGAGCCGCTAAGCTTATCAAATTTTGTGTGACTCGAAGAAGTAAGTGAGTTAAATATTTTTTTATTGGTTTTATTTTACACACTGAGCATCAACTAGTGGTTGTCACCATCGATCTAACTGTCATAAATAACGTTTCTGAACTGAAATAAAAAAATAACAAATTGTAAATACATTGTCTTGTTTTTTTGTCTACAGGTGATGAAAACTCGTAGGCAAAAAATTGTATTTATTAAACACAATGGAATTTTATTGTTAACAAATGAAATGAAATAAAAAATTCTCATTTTGTTTGAAATATTACATAATATAATAATTATTTTTTTGTCCAACATTTTTTTTGAAACTCCAATGATTTATATTGCATTTTACGTAATGATAAATATATGTAGGTACTATACAAATCAAATAATTAAATAAAAACCTTTAAACAGAATATGAATGTCGTGTAGGTAGGTAC
>NW_021778380.1:0-920 GCF_005508785.2 Acyrthosiphon pisum | reverse complement strand
ACAAAAGTTGTCAATTTCATTACATCTCGTGCTTTAAATAACCGACAATTTACTAAATTATTAGATGAAGTTGAATCACAATACGCTGGCCTTTTAATGTATAACAGTGTTCGTTGGTTGAGTCGTGGTCAAGTTCTTCATCGATTTGTTGAATTATTAGAAGAAATACGATTATTTTTATTCGAAAAATCTCAAGACTATCCAGAACTTAAAGATTTAAATTGGTTGAACGATTTAATGTTTTTCACTGATTTTACTACAATGTATAATGAATTAAATAAAAAACTTCAAGGGCCCGGTCACATAGTCTTAACAATGTTTGAAAATATCAAAGGTTTTGAAAAAAAAATTGAAATTTATTGTAAAGATCTTAAAAATGAAAAATTTAAATATTTTCCACATTTGAAAAATCATCTGAACAATTCATTACACTTTGCAGATAGTCAGACTGACATCAAATGTATAATTAAAAAATATGTTAATATATTAGAAAATACAACTGAATTATTTTCTAATAGATTTTCACAGTTCCGATGTCTAGAACCAACCTTTCAATTTTTAATAAATCCGCATAAAATTACATATGATGAACTTGATCTATCTTTTTTTGAATGGCTAAATATCGAAAACTTAGAAATGGAATTAATAGAATTTCAGGGAAATGTAATTTGGAGAAATAAATTTATTAATTTAAACAGTGAACTGGAAAAAAATTATTTTGAAATTGATAGCAGTATTAAAACCGAAAACCTAATTCTTATTGAGTGGAAAAGTCTACCAAATTCATTTACATCCATGAAAAAATTAGCACTTTCATTATTGACTATGTTTGGTTCTACATATACATGTGAGCAGCTATTTTCCTCCATGAATTTTATCAAATCCACTTTGAGAAATCGTCTTGGAACAGATATCAGTGC
>NW_021778379.1:0-1264 GCF_005508785.2 Acyrthosiphon pisum | reverse complement strand
TAGGAGCCTTTTATTAAATTTTCAAGCTTTTTTAATCAACAAATAAAATTTTATTGATATTTTTAGAAAAAAAACTAAAAAAAAATAAAAACTGACCATGTCCGTAAAGAGCTCAAAATAAGTCAAAATATTTTGAAAATGTTATGGTGTATAGAAAATACTAATATAAACATTCAGTCAAAATTTCATGTATCTACGGTCATTTTTTTTAAAGTTACACCAAAAACCAAATTCAATTTTGTGAAAAATCGATTTTGCGTAAAAATTCCCGTTTTTCCTTAATTTTTCTTTGGTTTTTCTTGGCGCTTTTGAAAATTACTGGGAATTTTAAATTTTGACCTCCCCAATGCACCAACGATATTCACTTTCCAATCGAACAAGATACTGAAGTTGAAAATCGAAGCATTATTTCGACTACTTATCGTGTACACAGACACAAAAAAAAATTTTAAAAAAAAACACATATCATTGTAAAATCAATACATTCATCGTTCCACTCAGAACCTAAAATATATCTTCGTATTTTGAATTTTTTATATTAAAAATAAAATATCAGTCTTGTAAATTGAAAAATTAAAACTTGAAAACTTGAAAAATTATACAAAAATCAATTTAGCTATAGGTATAAATAAAAAATATACAGAATTATTCTTAAAGTTCCACATAATATGTTTAAGAATCATCATAGGGGTTTTGGTCTATTCGACCGAAGATCGTCAAAGACCGTTTGCATCGACTCAGTCTTGGATACCAATTTGATATCTGAACACTTCTTGTCTTGAACGGAAATATTTGACATAATGATAAATTTTGATGATACGTGGAATAAATATACGAAATTCGATTTCGGTCATTAACAAATGAATACTGATAGACAGGCACAAATTATTGATTTTCCAAACATTTATGCACTTGGCAACGATATGTTTGTTATTTTTGTAAATCCGAATGTATCTACATTTTAATATATAATATGTTGTACGGTACAAAAATTATTTATTAAATTCTTATTTTTTAGTTATACCTACGACCGCTCAAGTATAAACCTAAAAGTTATTTTATTATTTAGGGGAGGGGGTAGGGGGGTTGGGTTGGAATTGGTTGATAGTGGATTTCTGCCCATGCTACCTGCGTGTTTCTCGAAAAAAATTATTACATCATATTTGATACGATTTTTGAGTAGGTAGGTATTATCGCGGGCTAGCGTCGTCTGAACGGCCTCATGCATAATTTTGTAAACGTGTTTTCCCTCGAAGGCTGGTGG
>NW_021778378.1:3226-4112 GCF_005508785.2 Acyrthosiphon pisum | reverse complement strand
TACATTTTATTTTTTATATTGTATATTATAGTATCAAGTATCAAGTATTCAAAAATCAAAATATAATTATTTTATCTTTCAGTTTTTCCTGCAAATATGAAACATTTATTTACAACATGAGTATCTTGATCATATATATTTTGATCTATTTAATATAGTATATAAAAATACTCGAAAATCAAGTAATCAAGTAACAAGTATTCAAAAATCAAATATAATAAATAATATAAATATAGGTATAAATAGTGTAAATATATAAAATTAATTTAAAATATTATATGCAAAATAATATTTTATAACTATAATATAATTTTATCATCTTTTACCTTTTATTTTTTTAAATATAAATTGATATTTACTAAATACAATTTAATTGATCATAACATACCAAGTTATACATTTTTAAATTTTAGATAATTGAAAATGTTTATTTTACCTAATTCAGGTTCATTTGATATTCATCTATTTAGTATGTTTATATTTTATACTTTTATATCTATAATTTGTTTGCCTTTTACAAAAAAATATTTTAATTAATCATACTGATTATCTTTTATCGAAATTATATAGAATATCAAATTTAAATTCAACACATTTTATTTTAGATGCTGAATGAAACGATGAATGTATTGATTTTACAATGGTTTGTGTTTTTTTTTTTAAGACAGTAAAAATTCTTAGATTTTCTTCAACAGTATATTTTCTGATAGGAGAGTGAATCTAGTTGGTACTTTGAGGAGGTCAAAAGTAAAAATTTCCCAGTAGTTTTCAAAAGCGCCATTAAAAACAAAAGAAAAATTAAGGAAAAAGCAGACATTTTTACGCAAAATCTGTTTTTGAGAAATTGATTTTGGGTTTTTGGTGCAACTCTTAAACAAATGACCGT
>NW_021778378.1:0-1860 GCF_005508785.2 Acyrthosiphon pisum | reverse complement strand
TATTCTTTTATAGTCTTCAAACAAACCTATCCAATATTTCAATGGAATGCAAGCACTAAATTCACCTTTCTCATTTTCCGATTGCGTTGCGTTTTTAAAATTCCAACCAGAATTTTCATAACAATTATAGTTGTCTGGTGTACAGGATAAGTAACCTTTCAACGAGCTAGTGATTCCAAGAGCACGTGTGCTATCTACTTCTATCCCATTGATTTCCAATCGTATTTGTTCGAAGAGGAAAGAGTAACCGTTATTAGATAGTTTCACTTTGGTAGCATCAGTTATTGTTCCTTCCAAAAAAATAAAGCTTTCGTGTAGATATGGGTAGACATCCGTTTGCTGGATTGATATACGTATTTCATCATTATTATTAAATGATGTAGTATACGGTGTGTATGAATGATATTCAATTTTCGTAATTTTAGAATCCGTTTCGTACTGTGAAGTTATATCTAAAATATCACTCTCAGGCATTCTGCTTTAATTGATAACCCAGAGCTTGTAAAATTTTTTTATTTTTTACCGTTAATTTTTTTATCTTATTTGATGTTGCTGGTAGCACTTTAGTCTTATGACTAGTTGTGCTGATCCGAAGTAGCGGGTTTATATTGAATTTCAGTCCCATCTCAAGATCCGTAACGTTTAATATGTAACACGATTGTCAATGCCTCACCAAAATTATCAATCGGATTATGATCTTGATCAACTAATTGAACGGTTATCGAATCAATATTTGTTTTATTCAATTTGTAATATATTAAATTTGACGGTGACTGAATTACTTTCGACCCTGTCCTTTCACTCGGGAAAAACTCATAAATCGAATGACTTTGAAGATGGTTGTTGAATGATCCTTGAGCTATATTGCACATTACTTTTATAGAATTAATTGTGTTTAAATTTACAGCTTTTTCCGATCGAAGAATTTCATAGTATGGCTTATATACTCGTTTTTCAAAACCGAATACAGGTGCTATACTATATGGATACTCAAAGTGTAGTATCCCATTACATTTTATATACGATCTGAAATCATTAGGATCAACAGTAATGTCGAATGTTAAATTGGTTAAGTTTTTCTTATTATAGACATCTATTTGCTTCTTAACTCGTTGCTTAATATCTTCAATCTCATAACAACCCTCTTCCAATGTAATAAAACATATCATAGGATTATTATTGTTTTCATTATCAACTACTTGTATAGAAAATTTATTATTATTTTCATTAATTTTATATATTTATACCTATATAAATATACCGTCACACAGTTATTATCTACATAGTGTTATCGGCAGTCATACGATACAGGTATAGTACTTTTATTATTTACAATGAACAAACAAAAAGTTTTATTAGAAAATTTAATAACATCAAAAAAAAATATTAAACGAAAAATAATGGAAATGAAACGTGGTGTTATAGATTCTGAAAACTATTTCCGTGAGGCATTTAAACCAATAATTGAACCATTGAGTACACATGCAAAACAAAATGAAATATGTAACACACAGTCAACTGTACTAGAAAATAAATCAGAAACCTCATGCACTAGTGAAGATGATGATGATAACGAATTAAATTCACCATTTGAAAATTTTTTAAATAACCGTCCTAAATCAACACGTTATGATAAATCCTATGGTATGCATTATGATACAAATAGTGATTCATATAAAATAGGAAAACATTCTGTAACTTTTAGTCACGGTAAATTACTGCTGCTTAATAAATATTATAAATTCACACCAGGTTTATGGTCTTTATTATGTGAGAAGGAACCAAAAAAAACAACTATAGAAGATATAGAATCTTATTACAATATTTTGAAAACTTCTAGAGTCCATTTAAAAGCAGATG
>NW_021778377.1:0-1006 GCF_005508785.2 Acyrthosiphon pisum | reverse complement strand
TCTCGATGCTGATGACATGATGTATGGTTTTGATGGTACTGCAGCGTAGTATGTTTTGTTGTTGTTTTTTCTCGGATTGTCGCTTAGAAGAGTGATCAATTCCTCCTTGTTGACTGTAGCCTTTGATGGTTGCCTCCTTTGAATGAAATCCAGTCCGACTGCGCCAGTGTTACGTGCAGCCCTTTCAGAATACAAACGATGATGTAGTTTGAAATAATAATACTAATTTCAAAATAATAAAATGTGTTTTAATAATTTAGAACAGTCAATTATGAAAATATAGTAGTAATGTAGAATGATTTCGTGGTAGTAGCGGTGTAGCGGTGTATAATGGCTGGTGGCGTGAAGTGACTTCGGTCTTGCTGGTCCAGGTACATCTGATCAGGCTGTGTTCCTGTCTCCCTTATATATGCTGTCAGCTCCTTTGATCTGGTCAGTATACGGAACTCGCAGGTGCCTTGGGTGTGGTCGTAAAAGTTGCTGTTGTTGTCGTACTGAAGAAACCGCCGTCTTGTATTCATAGGTTGTTATGGATAAGATTGCTAAATGCTTTTACAAGGAGAACCGCATAGTTCGAATAAGTAAAAGCGGTATATAATACCTTCAGTTATACATTCTAATACATGCCCATTACAATATTATAGGTACATGTTTGTAATTTTTTTTTTTATTTTCTTGATTCATTAAGATATTCAATTATACATTATAATGTATGTTTATAACAAAATATGGTACCTAATTTACAATATTTTATTATACTAAGCAATTTTAGAATAAAAAAAAATCAGCCAATTTAAAATCAAAATATAGATATTAGAACACACAAATAGCTATTTAAATTTACATAAAATGTAAAAAATTGTACATAAAAACAACTTAATTATTGACGTACATATATTTTTGTGAACATTGGCATACTTCTCATCAAATTTAATGATAAAATGTGTATAATAATATTTATTTTTTTTTTTATTTGAGATAAAGGCTTCAACAACAGGTTACAATA
>NW_021778376.1:0-1253 GCF_005508785.2 Acyrthosiphon pisum | reverse complement strand
TTTCAAATTCAATTCACCGAACTAGGAATATACACTATGGTTATGGTTATACTACGATTAAAGATAGTACTATCCAGCTATATCCGAGCCCCGTGGTTCTACATCCTTTATAGGTTATACCCTTTATATACTAATTTATACTAACTTTTGTATACATACACTATACCCGATACCGTATAAGTCTATACGCGACTCGCCACTCGGCGACTCGACCAATCTTTTTTATATGGGATCGGCTCGACTCTCGAGTCTCGTTTAACATAATATTGTAACAACAGTGTTTTTTTCGAAGGTAAGGTTATAAACATTTTTAAAATTATATTTATTTAATCAATAAATATTGTCCAAATCTGTAAACAATAAATAATTCGTCAGGTATGTCCAAAAACATATAAAAAATAATTAAAATAATGAGACAGCGTCTGATCGCTCAAAACATGCATCTTTATTGCTTAGTATGTACTATGTAATCCAATAAATACTAAATATTAACTTGATAAAATATTAAAATAATAAATAGTTACTAGCAGTCTGAATTGCATTTTTTTTAAATCATTTTTTTAATAATAAAATATAATATATGTATTTGTAATTAAATATTAATAATGTGGTAAATGGTAATTATACTATTATAGATACTAATTAACGTTTAAAAAATATATTGTAGTCGGGGGATTTTTTTTCCAATTACCATTTTAAATTTTTAAAAAAAAAGTTATTCCTAACCCGTGTTAATGGTTTCCAACTATTCCAAACCGACCAAACCTGGTAAATATTAGCGGGGAAAAAACAATATTATTTTAAAATTTGAATATCAGCGCATGTCATAATTAATAATAATAATTATTATTATTAATAAATAAACATATTTTTATATCATGAGCTGATAACGTTTACCTATGGAGTCGAGCCTCAGGAGTTCAATAATATAATAAACAGGTTGCGAATTGGAAGAAGAGTCGAGAGTCGAGAGTCTGATTCGACTCATTAAACTGAGCTGAATTGAATGATTCGACTCAGAGGAATGAGTTGAAATTCCCATCCCTATATTTCTCTCATTAAAACACAATAACAATAAAAAATATAATTTTTAGCCAAAGGTATGATTTAGTCTCGTTATTTTTATTTGTTGTGGAGTCGCTAATAAAAGTATTTATAGATAAAAAAAAAAAATAAATAATAATGTCCTTATTTTACAATAATGTATTTTGTTTTAGTATATTTTAAAAATAAAAAGTCCAAAAATAATTAAC
>NW_021778375.1:0-898 GCF_005508785.2 Acyrthosiphon pisum | reverse complement strand
ATAATTTTCTTTGTACATTTCTCTAAGAACAAAAATAAAAATATAAGCATCGTGTAAACTGTCAAGTAATATTGTTTACTTTATACGTTATACATAACTTTTTCTTAAAAAAATGCTTAAATAAAGCGGTTAAGTGGATGTCACTCTACTGTACAGTAGGTTATTGTATAATGGATTGTATTAAATTTGAATTCAATGATATCATATCATTGTATACGAAAAACGATTTTGAGTGGATAAATATATTTTATATATATTATATATATTTTATATTGTTATCATATTTTATTATAGCCTGTAAGTTGAATTAATATTATAAATTGCAAAAAAATAACTAAAATCGTTATTTTTATTTTTATTCGTTTCTATGGTTATAAATTTAAATCCCATTTTCAGCGGTTTTTTGTAATTTGTCGGTGGTTTTTACCGTGACATTAAATAACTATTGAGAAAATTGACCGCTCAGAATCTAAAATGGAGTTATCTCGTAGTTGCATCATTATCGCAAAATCTTACAGCAAACAACACCGCTAATATTTTGAGTCTATCCTGTAGTCTATCACTGCAGTGATTTCAATCGGTCCATAGCATTCGTGCATTATTATTCCTACTGCAAGAGTTTGTCTATTCCGATCGCAAACGACTTCGATGCCCAAATAGTTTCTCTTGTATTCGTTTCGACAAGCGTCGTAGTGGTATTGTACGATTTTGTTTTTGTTTTTCCCCTACGATAAGTATTTTCACTTTTTGTCATCCACTCATTGACTCGCCACATTAAAACACTCATCAGAAATATTATTAATCACCACGCTATAATAATTATTATTCACTGCCGTCTTCTGGTTTAACTAATATACATACAAGACGCACGAGTCATCTGAAATATTTTCTAGAAGAG
>NW_021778374.1:0-971 GCF_005508785.2 Acyrthosiphon pisum | reverse complement strand
TGATAACCAAAAAGTACTATCTCATATTCACTGTATCAACCATACAATAATAATATGATGGTACAATATTATTAATTATTGTACATTTTTATCAACAAAACAAAGATTTCTATAAATAATTTTAATAAATATGCGGTACATTTACCTTAGTCCTTAGTAAATATTATTTTTATTTTGTCTTTATTTTAACGGGATGCCTCAACATTCTGATCCGTGATCTTGTCAATTATTATCATTATAATAGAAAAAAAAATATGTTGTCATCATGGTTACGAAACCCTAATTAAAAATATGAAAATCAGAATCTTATAAGTTATAACCTTAATGTTTTATTAATTGAATATTAATTTTATTTTTTATTTTTTTTTTTTTGGGGGGGGGGTTACTTTTAACCCCTTCTACAGGTATGGTCATGTATATAGGTTAGGTTAGGTATCTATTATACTCAAGTGAAAAGCCAATTACATGTCATTATTTATTATTTTGAGGTTGGTAACATCATAGTGAAAACATACATTTAATTCAAAACCAAGAAGTTCTAACTAAGTGAAAAAAAAAAATATTAACAACCAAAAGGTTCTATCTGAAGAACTTTTTGGTTCTTAACGGAAATTTTTTACATTTTTGTTTTTCTTACGTTACATTTTGATTTTAAGAAAAATAAATTGCTAGTGTTAACTCAGAACAACTTTGTGAATTTTTAGATGTACTAATCATTAAAAATCATTCATTACAAAAAAAGATAATGCAGTTTTAAGTTGAAAATAGTTTAAAATGGCTCTCCTGAACAATTTGATATTTTGAGATAGCACCTTTTGGTTCTGAGCCCACGAATAGTCAGTATTGGTACCCATATTTTTACTGTCTGTTACGATATTGTACTGCGGTGGGCGTGTCCCTGTAGTTTGAAATAGCTTTGGTGGAAATATTATTATGATGACATGGGGATTTAGAAAGTAGTTTTAATGATA
>NW_021778373.1:0-914 GCF_005508785.2 Acyrthosiphon pisum | reverse complement strand
TTTAGCAATCCAAAATATTAGTTTTCCGCGTTTTAGCATTCCGTGTTTTTAGTAATCCACGTTTAAGCGTTCTTTCATTTTAGGATTCATCTATAAATATTTTCTACCTGATTATATTCTATAAAATTAGTAATCCATTTTTTCTTTTTCCTTAATATTATTTTCTATGAAATTATTTCCAATTCATTTATATTCAAACGCAATTATATTTCTAGTAAATTATTTTCATTAAATTTTTTTTCGGTTTAATTATTTTCGTAAGTTTTGTTTTCATTGAAATTATTTTCCAACATCTTATATGCTCCCGATTAGGTAGGTCCGTGTTCGAATCCGTCGATACCGCTCTACCGGGCGGCGACTACTCCGCGCATAAGGATAGCATGGCCCCGCCCATAATCTCGAAATTTTTTGCGTTTTTTTTTATATTAATTACATATATTTATATATACACTACAGGTTAGGTTAATATATTGTGTATCTATATTCTATATGTTATTAATTTTATTAGGAATTATATTTGCACATTCCTTAAAATGTCCATTGTTATATTATATTATATTATATTTGTTTGTATATTATATAGTTTGTATTTTTCGTAAATTATTTCGTATGTTGAGTACGGTAAAGCACGATTAAGAATAAAATCTAATAATATAATAATATAATATTTTATGCGATATTTCCACATTCACGTGGCCGAAATTTTGTAATTTATTATTTTCACGTATTATTTCGATATCAGATGCGAGCCGTGAGCTGAGCCCAGCTTTATCGACAATGCTATCGATTAATAAATTAGTTACGGAGCAATAAAGTTACGACGTTTTAAACATTTAAAATTGGGAGAAAATATAAGATAATAAATTAAGATACAATTCCAAAATTATTATAAAAATAATATCCGTGTTCGATCA
>NW_021778372.1:0-856 GCF_005508785.2 Acyrthosiphon pisum | reverse complement strand
GATCATGACGTATACCTAACACCTCAACAGAACACTTTATTTTACTTAACTATTTAACGTGTAACTGTTAATTACTACTACTTATGGACTGTGATTATGTACCTATTTATTTAAACCCATTCATTGATTATGGCTCGACATAGAGTCAGACTTTAAACGTTAAACTATATATACTATTATATATATGTGTACATGTCTCTCTACACAACACTTTTATTTCACTTATTAGTTTTCCCTTTTGTCATTTGACTTAACTGTTTAATTGTATAACTTTGATCACTGCTTAAGAACTATTCTTTTGCTATGACTAAACATATTTTAAACTGCGCTCCTATTGTTTTAACTAATATCTGTTTGACAAAAATGCTTACAATATAGTTTATTAAACAATTGACATTAAATATACAACTGTACTTTTTGATTTAATTATTACTTTATTACATTAGTACTTGAGTAACTCAAGGCCCTGTGCTTTAACAACAGTTTATTATATTTCGAACACTTTTCGCTGTAGGCGGATTGTCCGTTCGGGAATCGACTTTCTCCCGAGATGACAGATAGCTAGACACTCAAACTCAGAATTAGAATTTCCGATTTCAACACACATACGAGAACCGGACATACACGCCCGGGGCATGGTCTGCGATCCGACGTAGTCGGATTGCCTACCTGACTAGCTACTTGCATTCGAGCGACTTACACTCCCACTGCATCCGATCCGCCGCAAGCAGATTGTCCGTTCGGGAATCGACGTTCTCCCGAGATGACTGATAGCTAGACACTCAAACTCAGAATCCGAATTTCCGATTTCAGCACATACGAGAACCGGACATACACGCCCGGGGCATGGTCTGTG
>NW_021778371.1:0-1483 GCF_005508785.2 Acyrthosiphon pisum | reverse complement strand
AAAAATACATAAGCACAGTTTATTTTTTAGTCATTTTAATTTCAAATTTAGACGAAATTACATGTTAAAAAACCTAGAATAACTATTTTAGTTATTTTGTTGTGATTGTATAATGCGTATTATTCGTGAGTACTTGAAAATTCTAAAGTTTACTATTATATATCTATGATAGTATCACGGTTTGTTGTTGATGTATAACGCGTTATAGGTACCTAATGGATATTGTGCTATGATTAATTTGGAATTTATTATAGGTAGGTCAATTTTTTTTTTAATACCATATACCAGTATGTAATATGTCTTATACCTAGACTGACATACCGTCTCCGCTCAGAATCGTTTTTCTCATACAATGATATTATATCATTGAATTCAAATTTAATACCATCCATTATACAGTGACCCTCTTGTAATCTACTGTACAGCAGAGCAACATCCATTTTTTTTTTTTGTCCTGTATACAAAATTTCTACCAGAAGGAGGTCTTTCAACATATATTACCTTATCTTTAAGTAAATTGGACCAAGATTGTACTTTAAAGAAGTTATTTTTCGATTTTCTCAATAGTTATTTAATGCCACGAGAAAATCTACTGACCAATTATGAAAAACCACTAAAAATGGGATTTTAATTTCTAACGCTTTGTTTATCACCATAGCAACGAATAAAAAATTATAATATTATAATATTAATTCAACTTAGGTACAGGCTATAATAAATAAAATAAATATAATAAATCCAGACTGACAAACCGTCTCCGCTCAAAATCTTTTTTCTTATACAGTGATATTATATCATTGAATTCAGTATTATACAATCCATTAAATATTGACCCACTTGTAACCTACTGTACAGCAGAGTGACATCCACTTACCCTCTTTATTTGTTTTTTTATTATTATTTTTACTATATTTTTTACTTACTTTTATTATTTTTACTCTATTCGAATGACCAAATTTTAGGTTTCTAAACATATTATAAAATTATTATCGTCCATATATTCGCTTGTTACCAGTAGTTAGGTAGTAGGTACATTATATAGTTATTAGTAACGATTTTTGATTTTTATTTATTTATAGTCTGTAGTTACTGTATAGGTACATCGTACATACATTATATTACCTATATGGAACTATCAGGGCCGTATAGCGCATAGGCACTATAGGCACTGTGCCTAGGGCCTACGAACTTTTTGGGGCCTACGAAAGTAAAATGTGTGACTACGATTTTTTTGTAATATTTATGCGTTTTTTATTATTATTATAAATTAATCCGTACGATTGTACACGTTAGCACAACAAGTAAAAATCATGTATTTAAGAATGATACCACGATTACTGTTTATAGTATATTTTTAGGAAATAATAATTAGAAATAATATATCGTTTACGTAATAGAAACAATAGTTTATTATCGACTGCAGGTCGGTCGCACCGCGTATGACTGCACGGTACACACTAGTCTCTGTAAATGATGGCAAAGC
>NW_021778370.1:0-954 GCF_005508785.2 Acyrthosiphon pisum | reverse complement strand
TTTTCTTTGGTTTTTCTTAGCGCTTTTGAAAATGACTGGGAATTTTAAATTTTGACCTCCCCAATGCACCAACGATATTCACTTTTCAATCGATCAAGATACTGAAGTTGAAAATCGAAGCATTATTTCGACTACTTATCGTGTACACTGACACAAAAAAAAATTTAAAAAATTAAAAAACTAAAAAAAAAAACACACATCATTGTAAAATCAATACATTCATCGTTCCACTCAGAATCTAAAATGAATTATTATGAAACCCAAAATATCCTGACATTTACTATGTTTACTAATAAATGATGACGTTTTTTATATATTTAATTATCATGTTTACCTGGATAAAATACATGAATACATAATTTTAAAGTACTGTAATATTACATTACAATAATAATAAACACAATATTGTAACTTGTAATTGCCTAGTATACTTACGTAGTAAGTATGAAGTATTCGCATAATCTATACCACGGTGAAAATTAATGGGCATCGCCCATTTACGCCAAAATAAAAAAGGTATGTTTTTCCGACAGCCCATTTGTGCCAAATTTACCTGCGTAAACATTTTAAATTAACGACTTGGTTAATTCTTATATTTCAAAGACGTCGTGTCTGTAATGTATGTTAAAGTTATTTTTATAAGTCTATAGATTTTAAAGCTTTGTATATTATTGCGTCGAAAGATAAGCAAACAAGTTTTATATCAGTTTTATTATGTTGTATGATGTAAGTACTCCGTTACCGGATATATAGGTATCGTTATTCGTCAAAAGAACGATCGCAGTGTGATTTCATCAGACATTCGTTACGTTACACTAAATAATATTTTCGAATTTATTAATGATAATTATTTGAATTATAAATTATAAGAATGGAGTTCACGACAAGCACAAGAGGGAAGAAAATGGTTGTTGAAAATGGCCATAAGTATATTTTGGCGTATACATCTTTTAA
>NW_021778369.1:0-7113 GCF_005508785.2 Acyrthosiphon pisum | reverse complement strand
AATAAATACAATTTTCAACTATTATTATATTTATTTTTCAATAAGTTATTGATATATTTTAATATAATTATAATTATAACTAGCTATATTTGTTTTCTCTCTCTGGCTCACACGCAACATAGACAAAATGCATTTACGCAAAATCATGTGTTTAAGTAATCTTAGAGTAAAGTCACCCTCACAAAAAAGATAGAGAATAATACTTTTGAGGGAATGACATAGCGATTTGTCTAAATATTGTCTCAAAACAATTTAAACATCATTTAAATTTACAACATTTTTTTATTTATTTTGAAAGTGGAATACAAAGTCAAATAATAATAAAATATAAAATCAATATTTCATTCACTCAAAAATATTATTCTCTATCTTTTTTGTAATAGATGACTTTACTCCAAGATTACTGAAACGCATAGAAAAAATGATGCGTAAATGCGTTTTGTCTATGTTGCGCGTGGGCCAGAGAGAGAAAATGAATAGTGCGCTGACATCCTCTTAAGATAAATTTAGATGTAGTAGAAAAATTAGAAAGAACTACTCCAATTTTAAAATCAGTGGCAATAACAACAATTTTACCAGGTCTTCCAAAATATTTGACCAAAACTATTACATGTAGGATGCATTGTGCATGTACTATAGAAAACATAACTAGAGAAACAAATAAAAAAACAAAAAAATCTAGCCAAGGAATCAAAATTATAATTTTTATAATATAAATAATAATCATGTACCTGACTAATGACTGTTAAAAAATTGTATTTTTTATTTTAATTTTATAATGCTATATTATTATACCTACTCAATATGATTTGATTTTTAGATAATTATTTATACTTACTTAACTGTTAGATTTTCATTATTTTAATTATTAAAAATAATAATTATTCAAGGTACATGTAAAAAATGTTTATTTATTAATTAATTAGGTAGGTAGTTATTGATTTTTTTAGTATTACTAAGCTCTATAATCAAGGCTGGATTTAGGGGGGCTCCCACTAGATTTAATTAGGTAATACAAGGTCCAAACAAAATAAGCACTTTTAGCAGTAAGTTTTTTAGCCAGTACTTTATATGAGCCCTTAATATTATATAATCGAATGTGCCCTGACTTCTGACTGACTGATTGTTGTATATAAATTTTAATAAAATGTAAATACTAGTCATGTCATTATTTTAATAACTGATAATAGTTCTCATTCAACGAACATATTGGAGTATTAATTAAAAAACAATAATCTGTCAGGTACAACTCTTGTTAAGTATTAACTTCACAATCTTATATTATTTTGCAAAGAAAATCCTCTCTTCCTCGTGTTTTACATTCAATAAAAAGGAAAAACAGGCACCCAGGTGTCGTTATTTACTGCGGTACCATCAAAGTGCCGTTGAAATTGTCAACCAGAATATTTACAAGTAATATCTATTACCTTATCTTCTCTACATCGTGGTACGGAGTATACAACAAAATCATAAGAATATATTTCCAATTATTAAATCAAAATGGTCGTCAAGAAATAGACTTAAGAGGACGCCTCACTCGCATATAATATTATGTTGTCTCTGTCTTACAAGTGCGTAACATACCAAATTGTACGCTCAGCAAAACACGTGTAGCTCCGTTAGTTTATAAATTATAGTGAATTGACCTCTTATAACATTTAAAGCTAAGATTATTGTCTAGGCAATTTCATCGGCTTTTTTTTTATTATATTTTAATTTTGAAGCGAGTTAAGAGTATTTTAAAATTGTAAATGTAAAACTGTACATTGTACATCTTAAAATACTCATAACTCGCTTTAAAATTAAAATATAATAAAAAATGCCATGAACTTGTCTAGATAATAATCTTACCTTTAAATTTGGTAAGAGGTCAATTCACTCTAATTTTAGATAATTTAAGATTGTGAAGTTAAAACTTAACAAGTGTTGTTCATGGCTGATTATTGTTTTATAATTAATTATACTTTAATGTGTTCGTCGAATAAGAACTATTTTCAGTAATTAAAATAATGGTTTAAGTAAAATAATATATGGTCCCTAACACTATAGATCCACAATAATAAAAGTTAGAACCTTAGAGGACGACGCATATGCTGCATCTGACTTACGCGGGTGCGTTAGTAAAGAACAGCACTAAATGTGGGTACGACAAGCTATAGTCAGGACACTACTTAGGGGGGCAGGGAGCTGCAGCTCCTGGCACTCTTAAATAAATTTAATATAAAATAACGATATACCATAACAACTGAATTTATAATTCAAGTTAAAAGACCCCACCAATAAATTAGTCCCAGGCCACAAAATTCAAGTAGGGCTCTTGTTATAGTTTTGGATGTCAAATGCATGTGAAAACTTGTGAGTTGTGTTTAATCAACCCTAAGGCGAATCGAGACCTGGCGCACACCAAAGCAGGTGGCCTACGGGTATTGCAGTGGGCATGCAGTACACTAAATGCAGTGGATTATGACATTTTTTTTTTCAATGCATTAGAGTGCACCCGCCCAAATAAATAAAATTATATCATTATGAATTATTTAAAATGTCGCGAATAAAAAAAAAACAGGTAGGTAGGTATGGATATATACATCGCCTATACCAAATGTAATTAATAACTGCTCGAAGTGCATACCTATAACTCTACATACTTGTTAATATGTTATTAAACCAACAATAGTTTTGTCGTTCAAACATAATGGGTAGGTACACCTTATTGTCACAGTATAGGTACCTATTCGAAGAGGCAAATATGACACGAATTTGTATTTACCTATAGAAATAAACTTAAACATAGGTAGGTATGTAATACCTACCAATTATAATACAGGTCGTAGCAGGAATATAATTACAAGAACTGCATTACATAAATTATAATACAGCCAAACGATTTAACGCACGTTAATGAAATCATCAAACAAGTGGGTAAGTATCTACATATTATTAAATATGTATTTAACATTATTGACACGTGTAATATATATGAATAGTCGCTAGTTAGGTATCTGTACTTGGATATTGTAATTTGATGTTTACCGACTGTTTTTTATTTACCTTTTGTTAATTTTCTATTTGAGTATTGGCCAAGTACAAACTACATCCAACTGTCGAGTTAAAACGATTAAAGTCTGATCTCGTCATACACCTTCGCACACGACATCGTTTTATGCGAGTGGCACACATATAAAAGGTGCTGTACGAGTATACTTGTAGACTGCAATAGCTGGTACCGACTGCCCATCGATAATTCATCAATAATTGTATACATAATCATAATAATTACTTATTAATTATTATTATTATTATACACGCGATGACGACGATTACATTGGTAGCTGCGTTGTTCGGTTGTCTTTTGCTACATTCGTTTGTGAGTAAATTATAACATTATACATATTTATAGGAGGGGGAAGAGTTGACTAAATCCCTCTCAAACGTATATTTAGATAACTTTTATTCCAAAATATTTTTTTAAATATTTTAAAGGCACCCTGGGAATTAGTTGTTCGTACATAAAATAATCAATAGGTTTATATAGGTATACACTATAATATACAGTTTACATTATTGTCTAACAATTTTTGAATTGACTACCTATATTAAATTTGGGGTGCATGTGAATTCCACCGATACTCTTTTAATACCCGAAAAAAATGTAAATTTCACCAGTTACATTATTTTATACAATATATAAAATTAAATTAATGTAGGTAGTAACTATACAGTAGGTACTCACATAATTTATGTACATATTTATTATATATATTATATATACTTACCTATATATTTAAATAAAATAGAAAATTATTTTAAAAGTTATATAATAATATTATTTAAAATATAATAAATATTAAATTAATTAAAAAACAAGACAGTTTAAAGTTAATGTGTAACTATACTAAAAATAGACGGTACTTCTTTCTAGATGGTACTTCTTCCCAAATAATTTATGGAACCAAAATTAACTATTCTATTGATTTTACCTATTTTGTCTAAATATATAGTGAGTGAAGGTTTGGGGGGGGGGGGGGTAATAGTTATAATTTTCACAAAACTTATAATAACAAATACCTAAAAAACAACAATTTTTAGAAATATATTATATTAAATATATTTTTAGAAATACGGGTTTTGGGCTATGGGGGGTGGTCCCTAGGGCCCCCCCTGGAACCACCCCTGCTATGATTGAGTATAGGTTTAATGTATATTGTAAATGTATTATATAGTACGATGTTCACATTGCATATAAATTGTCTTATTATAAAAATTCGCTTTAAGTAATACACTTTATAAGTTTTAATACAATAAAATATAAACTAATAGTAAGAATTTAATCTAAATAATGAATATACCTACTAAGTATTGCAAGCACATTTACACAAAACCTATTCGTTTTTAATTTGTGTGTAGGCTCCTACTTCGACCGCCGCAAGAATGCCCGATTCAGATTTGCCGTTCGAGTTTAACCACAAAAAAGGATCCATAATGACCGATGACAATGTTCTCACCCAATCAGTGTCGAGTGACGGGCAAAATGTGTTCAAAACGAACGAACCACAACCAATAAAAAAATATCAAAAAGCAAATACAAATAATAAAAATTCGCCTAAAAATCAGAATTTGGATAGAAAACAACGATTACAAAATAATGCAGCAAACGGCGCAATCACGCATCCTGCTGGGCATTTGAGTACATCGTATTATAGCACTTTCCCAGCGATGGATGAGAAAAATTTTTTTGAACATTTCAGCAGGTATGAATAAAATCAAATTCAATTATTACCATTTTACACAACCTAATTTTTGACAGTCTCAAAATAATGGTAATTTCTACAAAATATTGTTTATTAAACTAAATTATTATTATTTTTTGAATACCTATTTATTTGCCAACTGCATGTATTATAAAATATTTTTTGCTCATTTGGACATGTTTTTACGCAGATTATTTCCTGGATTTTCAAATATGAGAATTGAATACGTTTGAAAACACAGAGCGGTGTATTTAAAATGTATGAATATGACCACGCGGAATCACAGTTTAATGGAAAATTATATTATATTTTATAAAATAATGATAACCATGTACCTAAAAAATATACACAAGTAATTTTATTTCAAATTTATTTGTATTACAATACATAACGTGGTTACATATACGGTTATACTTATACTATACAATGTCCTACATATACGATGTTATTAACTTTGACGTATATAGGTACATGAAATAATTACATTTATGATTTATATTAATATAATAATATCATAAATATCTAAATATAGGAGGTATGTAATGATGTATATAAATTGAAAATTAAAAAATTTAAGTTAAATTAATAGCACATTTCAATATTGAGAAAACAACAAAATAAAAACGATAAACAAGAAATAACTATTAGGTAGGTTCCTACTATAGTATATTTGTATATCCAATTTTTATATTATAGTAATTATATAGTTAGGTATTGTAGAAGAAACCAAAAATAGTATTATTCAGATAACCGATAGTCATACACTTTTTAAACCACCGGCCCCCTCCTCACCCCCCCCCCCCCCACCACCAAAAAAAAATAAAATTACTGCTAATCAGGAACTAGTTGAAAATATAATAAGTAACTATACTCATTAAAAAGAACAGAACGAAATCACTGTATAGTACCTATTATAAGTTATAGCATTCGCTTACCACTTGAAACTACACAATTACCCAAATGCTGATGTAATAAACTAAATATTTTACAATATATTATGTATGGTTTTTATTCATTTGATTTTTTTAAGACATAGGCTTATAAAATAATATAATATAAAAGTACACTGCGTCCAGACGTCTGGACAATAAAAATAATGGACCAATTTACATTGGACAAATATGACGTATATTGGACATAACTGATAGTTGGTATAAATAAAAATTAGACCTATTATGTACCTATAGGACCAATATTCTTGTGACTATATATACTATACAGTCATATATATTATAATTTATAATTTATATGACTGTATAAATTTATAAATAAATAAATTCAATGGAGATATTTAGAATTGTACCTACCTATGCTTATAAAACATATTCATAAATATGAATAATTTAATGTCATAAATCCGAATATTATTATCACGTCATTACTTTGTTGATCCACCATCCACGGTAAGAAATATTGGTGAACCTACACCCCGAGCATTTTTACGACCACATCTTATTCCCCAAGAGACTAATCTAACTATAGTTTTCCGTCCGTTCAGAATCATTGTCAATGAATTATCAGAGTCACCCTAAATAGTAAATTGTGTTGTTTATATTATTAGGAATTCCGAATTATATTACTATATTAATTTATTAGGTACACTACTACGTGAATCGCAAAAATTATGATGTTTTCAGTCATAAGCCCCTTGTCTACGACAATTTAGATACCTACCTATAGCCAATATATAGAGGATAATATACGATTACGGATTAGGTAGTTAGGCATAGGCATCATCATGGGTTAGCGAATGCTACCCCGCCAATTTTAATATTTATCTTAGGACAAAAATGTATGTATAATATATAGATGCGTAATATTAATTTGTAATCGTATATTTTAAATTTTCCAAATTTCTAACCACGAAAATAAAAGGTTTACTCGCACGATGCTTTTTTGCAACATTGATTTTTGTTGAATTTTTATTTATATTGTTTTAATAAAATAATAAAATTTAAATTCAACTTGAATACTCCAACACGCATTTTACATACTGTCATATAGAAATAAAATTAGAAAGTAATTAAAATATATTATTCCTAAAATCAAATGTTTAATATGTATGGAAAAATGAAATATGACAAGAGCATTATAAATTATATTTAATATTATACAAAAAAAGTTTTATCTAGGTTAATGTATAAAAATGAATGACAAGCGCCAGCTAGTGTATTCATCACAAAATATGTCACATGAGTTTAAATTATTTATGTTTTTAAATTTTAAATATTTGTTTAATTATGTGAAGGTTATTAATACAGTGTCTAGACAGTGGACATTAAAAAACAAGTTTGCATATATTTTTAGAGAGCCATCACTCATCACTAATCCCCTATTTTAATGTATACCTACTGCTGCAGTATAA
>NW_021778368.1:0-938 GCF_005508785.2 Acyrthosiphon pisum | reverse complement strand
TAATATAGGCCTATAGGTAAGTAATTAAAGAAGAAGGATATGGTCGGACCCAACAAACGTGTCAGAAAGGGTTCAACAAAAAATAAAAAAAATATTGTAAGAGTTAAACATCCTAACTTGTATATATTTATTGAATCACTGCAGATGTGCAATGCGTCTGCAACGACTGAATTGGTACAAAAACAAAATTAAATAATAAATGTACCGAAAATAGTTAGTTTTAAGGGAAAAGAAATTGCAATCATATTGCACGGGATTTCAATATAATGATGATAATGACATTTTATACTATTTAAAAAACATAAGTCAGTTAACCTAAAAATAAATATATAATTTATCTTAATATCTATTATAGTACCTATTTAATTTTAATTTATTAATTTTTACTACATTTTGTGTTAACTTAATACAATTGTGATTATGTATTTGTATAGTTTGTAGTATTGTCATTTAAAGATTAAATTGTTCAGTAAAAATTAATGCATTTAGATTATCAAAGTATGCCGGGGACCAAACGTCCTATGGCTAATAACTCTCCGGGACGAAACGTCCTATCTCAATAGATATTAGGAAAAAAAGTCCGGGGAAAAAAAGTCCGAGGAAAAAAAGTCCGGGAAAAAAAGTCCGGGAAAAAAAGTCCAAATAAACGGAAAAAAAGTCCGAAAATTTTTTTTTTAAATATTAATTTATTATTAATTTTTTTTTTGTTATATTTGTTTTATTTGTACAATTTGTATAAAAATAATTACAATAAGCACAATTGAGGGATAATACATTATAGGTCATTGGACATGGTTGGCTTGATGAAGAAACTAATATTATTAATTTAAAATAAAATTAGTAAATTTATTAATAAATTATTAATCAAAAATGTTCTAATAAGTTTAGTTATTTTTTTCAAATAATATGTTTTAATCGCTCTGTATATGGTCGAATGT
>NW_021778367.1:7555-7685 GCF_005508785.2 Acyrthosiphon pisum | reverse complement strand
ACATTGTCATTTGGACTTAGACTAAATTACTAAAGAACGTTTAAATAAACTACAAAGTATCTTTCATCTGTCTACATTTATTTATAAACTATCCTGTCACATCTTCATCATCAATACGAGCGGTCTCGCT
>NW_021778367.1:0-7275 GCF_005508785.2 Acyrthosiphon pisum | reverse complement strand
TTCATCATCAATACGAGCGGTCTCGCTTCTGCAAAATCATAATATACTCGTAGTTAACGGCTATCAGAATATAACTCTGACCAGCCCCAACAACGAGAATATTACAATATTATGTTTTTCTAATATATTATTAACATACTTTATATTTTGGTGACTCAACCTTTCATGCCATAACTGTAACGTGTCCTTGATAATAATATTTGCCTGTGGTTCTTCTTTATCGAGCGTAATGACTTTGAACTCTAATTTAAATAGTTTTCCTTGTCGCTCACCTGTACAGACTATTTGCCCGTTTCTTGAAAACATACACTTATTTTTATCTGATGAAAGCGTTAAACCCTTATCTAATGCTGTACAACATGAGAATAAATTGTTCTTTAATTCCGGCACATATAATACGTCTAATAAATAATTATTATTCCATTTATTGTTCTCAAATGATAATATTTTTATATTACCTTTTCCTTTTGCTAACAAAATTGAACCATCGCCTATTCTTACTTGAATTGGTTCGTCAAATAATACGTAGTTATAAAACCAATTTATTTTACCGCACATATGATCGGATGCTCCTGAGTCAAGTAACCAACTCTCCTCACTATCGTTTGTACTCACTGTTCCAGTAATAAATGCACTGCCATCATCACTTTTACTTGTTTCTCCGTGTGTTTTCTTATTTTCTTGATTCTTTAAGTATTTTCTGCATTGACTTTTCCAATGCCCTGGTAATTTACAAAAATAACAATTACCTGGTTTTCTGGTAGCTTTATTTCCAGATTTCCAATCCTTCTTTGGATTATTTGCCATTAGTGCTATTGATTTTTGATTTTCCATCACTGACAAATTTCTTTGTTGTAGCCTTGATTCTTCAAATTAATTGTTTTATCAACTGCTGGGATAGAGTCCCAGGCACTGTAAAAATGATTATACATATCAGGTAAAGTCATTAATATTTTCGTCATAACCATATTATCGGTTACTGGTTCCCCTGATTGCTTCAGTCTCATTCCCAAATTTGTTACTTTGGAAATATGAGTCAACATATCATCAGTCGCCTCCATTGAATAACTAAAAAATTTCTGTTGAAGCAAATGTATACTTGCTTCAGATTTTTGTTCATGAATAGCGAGAAGTTTTTCCCACATATCATACGCACTTTCACAGTTAATCAAATTCTGTAATGGACCATTGTCCACTGAAGTAACAATTAGTTTTTGACACTTACCGTCAGCTCTATTCCAGTCAATAATTGACCTATGCCACCTAGCTCTAGCTTCCTCATCAGTTTCCTTTTCTGTCTTCGTTATTTTAGAACTAGGCTTTTTCCACTCTCCTGTTATTATTGACGTTAGTTCAAATGAGTTAAAAATTACCTTCATTTGAAATTTCCACAACGGCCAATTTCCCGCATTAGATAATTTTGTTATTTTCACTGAATCGTCCATCTTGACTTTTCCTGTTTATAAAACTTTGAAGAATAACAAAAATTACTTGCATAGAGAGTAGTTCCTTTGAAGTCCAAGTTTATCCAGATAATGTGTCTGGGCCCATAACCTGTTGAGATTAGGATTATGTTTGTAGATCGATCTGGACAAAAATGACTACACGGCTTTTAGTAATAAGTAATATTTACTAAACGCATGACGTACACATAAGTAATATTATAATGTAGTAACTACAGTATGCTAAAAGTCGGCCTTATATACAAGTGACCTATTGACCTAAGTCTCACGCCACTGTTTAACAATATCTGATTCGCTAATAAATATATCGCATGATATGGCGTGATTTTGTACATTATTAATAGCAACGATATTGTCGTTGTAGCACAATATGATGATACTTTATACAATATTAAATTATATTCAACAGGAACACGACACAAGTTTAGTAGGCGGCGAAAATGTACCAAAGTGTTTACCTGGACATATAAATGTAGCGAATAATCACCTAAACGAATCATTTTCGGAAAATGAAATCAAACGTATTACACAAAGCATCGTGACTTTTTTATACGATATGTCAAAAATGAAAGAAAAATTAGGTACACAGTGTTGCAAGGATCTGGTCGAGTATACGGATTATCTCTATGCCGAAGGAGTTTCGAGTATACCATTTAGGTACCACCTTGATATAGACAGACCACTGCTGGTACAGGACACGCTATGGAGAATAGGTGTGGGGAGTATAATACTTAACAGAATATAACCACCAGTGCCCACGGGGGAAGAAACCACAGAACAACTAGAAGCTGACATAAGACTAGCAAATAGGGTTATAGACGAATTTTTTCCATTAAATAATGATATAGACGTAGAGGCGTGGTCAAATTTTAGGAATGCACAAATGTATAGAGAAGCACGGTTAAAAAATAATAATTATAATAATAATAATAATAATAATAATAATAATAACAATAATAACCATAATCATAGTTATAGTGTAGGTGGAGGTAGCAGGCTTAGAAGTATAAATGATTTTGGTTTAAGAGAAATGAATTCAGATGATATAGTGCCGAATAATATACTTACTGATATGGACGAATTAGAAATAGTTAATAACACTTATAGACATATTAGATTATTATTACTTGAATCCTGTATTATATTATATACTGAACTTATTTGGTTGAAATTGATATCAAAAACTAAAGTGACCATGAAACCAAATCAAATAACGCGTATAGAGGCGATACTTACCTGGATCATTGAACTTGTAACTTGAATTTTACACCAATTATTTATTTAATTATAACTTGACGCGTTATCTCACTCGGCTACAAGTCCACGAGATATAAAATCAATTATTAACACATTTAAGTTGATTTATACAATATTTATTTTTAAATGATTACAAATTATTAAAATGGTAATTAATTTCTTCAAGTAAAATAACATACTATAATTAAGACTAATTACATTCACAAACATGTGTAGATTTTAAATATTCGTTTTTAAATTTTCTATAAATTCATTTCCCTTACAAAGTAAAACAAATATATATTTAGGATTCCATTTTGCGTGTTCAACAAACGGAATGTAATCATTGGTCCATTTTTGCAAGACCAGTCCACAACAAAAATTCGGCTATGTCAGCAGTTCCTGAATACTTAAATTCGGTCTCAGATAACGAATATTTATTTTGACACTGAGTAGGTTGAAATGAATTATACGATTTTAATATCGATAAAAATGTAGTAAAATCTGAATGTACTGGATATGAATTATTTCTTACTAAATAAACCAATGAAGGAAAGTCGTTAGAAAACTTCTGTAAATTCATGGTTTTTAATAAAACCTAAAATAATTGGTCGAAAAAAAAACGAATCAATAAGATAATTAACTGAAAAAAAAAAATAACACAACTTGATTGTACAACGGTTGGATAGTAACTGACTAAGGCTGGTTCTTACGACCTCCAGTTAAAGTTAACTGACACTTTGTAAAATCATAATTATTATTGTTAGAAGAAGATTTTACAAGTTTTTCTTAGTAAAATATTTAAAATATAATAAAATAAAAATATTTCGAATGATCGATCAGATAAAATAAATAATTATTAAACAAATAGGTAATGAATGTAGGAACTTAATTAGTAATATTTTAAAAGAACTATTAACTTATGTTGTTTCACATGAATTTCACGTCTATCGAAAAATCGATTTGGAGCACTAATAAATGTTTGCGTGGATAGGCCTCCGACCAACTCTATATGCACAGCCTTGGTCGCAAAACACACGAAAATATATATATAGCATTTTAATACCGGAGCGTTATAGCATAAACTCGATTTGATTAAAAACGGTTAGGTTAAATATTGAAAATATTTTGACTCTTTTGAGCTGTTTGCAGACATTGTCAGTTTTCAATTTTTTTCTTTTCTATAATCTAAAATGTTGTACTATATTTCAATTAATTCGTATCGGAACATGAAATGTAATTTTAAATAAATTCGTACAAAAATTATCGACCAACTACCTACGGATTAATGTTTATAAGTACTGTATTTTATTATATTATTCTTGTTTATTAATAACTATTTTTGTAACGTTTTCTGTAATCACAAATATGTAATATGTATTGTCAAAAGGAACAAACCCGTATAAGTAATTAAAATAAAAACAAAATAAAAATTACATTATTACTCGTGAATTGTGGGCCATGACGGGGTATAATAAAAATACAATTTATAAAAAAATTATATATAACAAAGTGACGCTATTATATTTTGCAATGCTGTCATAACTTTCTGTATCTATAGGCACATAATTCTAGAATTTTAAGTCTAAACCCTGTAGTGTCGTATACCAAAAGTATCAGTAATCAGTATTTATCACAGGTGTAACATACTGTAGGTATATACAAATAATATAAAATATTACATACTATTTACTTACCTTCAATATATTAGTTTCTATGTCTGATTTATCAATCATTTTATCATGTAATAATTTGGCTTGTTCCGTTAAGTAAGAACTTAAAAGCATAATGGAAAACAAAATTAGAATCTTAGCCATGGTGTTAATTAATAAACGTACAATTTATACTCGATAGAACAACAGTAGTCTGTATATAGACTTAAGAGATAACTGCAACAATAAATAGGTACTACAATAAACATCTTTAAAACCGTGACCTTGGGTAATATTGTGAATACTTAATCGAATTTCAAATCTCATCAATTGTATTTTGTCATTTACGTCTAACAAGTGTAGGTACTTATTAATTGTTTGTGCAAAAACTACTAACATAAAATGAACAGGTGATGGAATTGTTTGTGAATATATCAGATTTCCATGATTAAGTATTGGAGTATCCTGAGATAATTGTTGTTCAGTAATAAAATAATATGGTTCTATATTTTTCTCCTGTAATATATTTTCATTGACTGTTTCTTGTTTTTTTTCGAATTCATTCAATAACATTTCATTATATTCCTACCATTAAAAATATTTTAGTACCCAAGTAAAAAATATACAAATTAATATTTAAAAAAATACAATTAACTTACCAAATCTTCCAAATCTTCGTCCAACATGGCCATAAGCTCCTCCATTTCATGCTGAGGTATTTCTGATGCATTGTCATCATCAGACCCATCTGAACCACTATCCACAGGGGGACAGGCCTAGCAATCATCTTCCTTGATCTTGAATACATTTTTTAAAATGAAACTGAAAAAAAAAGTAATATTGTTAATTATGAAATGTACTAACTGGTAAATTTCGTGAATACTGAATTCAAGAATGTGTATCTTGTAGGATACATACTATAAATAATGGTATTTAATTTTTGTATCTCCATAGATACAAAATATTATAGTTACTAGGAAATTAATATGACTTGATGAAATTACTTAAATAATGCACGCAAATATTAGTTAAGACTTACTTTAATGAATTTGCTCATTTCATTGAACACTAGACGCGTTTTCGCTCCTATAGAACGAGTTAACAAAATGAAAAAATGGTAATCACAATAACTTCACTGATACGCGTCAATCAAAGGATAACTGTTAACTGATATCTATTCACATTCCCGCCAAAATTTTTTTTTTATCTATCATGAATACTTCCAGTGCAGCCAATAGTCTGATAATAAAATGATTTTTCATATTCCGCGAAAATAATTGTACAAATATAATGTATCTAGTAAGATACAAAATCTATTTAATCTATCTATCTATTTTCACAAACATTGTCTGAAATAATATATTATATTAAATTTGTAGAATTTAAGTTGAGAAATTTATTATTTATATAACTAAAATTATCTTCATTCTTAAACACACATAAACACATATTTATATTAACTAGTTGAACATAGAATTTTAATGTAATACCTAATATTTTAATTTTCAAGGCACCTATCTGATAAATTAATAATATATTTCCCATGGTAATAAAATTGCTAGAATGTCAAAGGCAGCTAAAGGCAGATAAATTATACATGATTAGAAAGCTGAGAACTTGTACTATAATCAACAATAGGTTATTAAAAGGCGAAATTGGGCAATTCCCATTCAGAGCTCTTTAAAATTACGAAATCATCAAATATTCAATATAATACTGCAATACAATTAAATAAATAAGACAGTAGAAATTTACAAACTTGAACAACTTACCTTCACTTTCCATGTCCATATTAATTTTTCAAAGTGTAACAAAAAAAATTTCACAAAAATGTATGAAAAATATAATAGGTACTTTCTTTTCGGAGTTTACTCGATGAACAACGTTCACATGTTTACTCTTGATAATGCATTTCTTATCTGCAGTTATTTCGATATGGGTATTACAAAAAGTTATTTTTGTGATCAGTATTTTGTAGACAGCCAGTTTAACATCAGAAAAATAATTATAAGATAACTTCTTTTAAAATAATTTTGACGCGCTAAACTTTCATTTTGGACCGCTGTGCGTCCGCGGGAGCGCGACCGACAACCGGACCGGCCGCCGCCGGCCAACGGTGGACAGCTTTTGACTGACCATCGTCGTCGCACCAACAAGCTGTGACATTGTCTTTGTAACCGAAACCAAACGAAGCAGGGATGGGTCGTTCGCGAACGATTCGTTCAATTTGAACGAATCAGTTCAGTGAACGAATTGATTCAGATTCGGAAACTTAAAACGATTCGTTCACAAAATTAATTTCGTTCGTAACTTCATTTGAATCCGGACCGACTACGAATCATCAATATTGTAATATTGTTACCAATGAATATGATTCGTTATTTCGTTCACTGATTCAAGTCTAATTCAGTCTCAAAGCAGCCGGTTGTTCTCCGGCCATGAATCTATTATACTGTGTCAGCCGCCCGACACTTCGAAGGCGCGAACGCCGTGGAGGTGCCGAGCGGTGTTGCCAACGTTGGGACGCGAGACCGGAGGGGTGAGAGCAATGTGGTGAGGCCGGTGGCCCACCACATCACTCCCCCCCTAAAAAAAAATTTTACATAATTTACAAATTTCGGGGACGTTGCAGATGATGTCGAATGAAGCTGTTGACGGAAGGTGAATTGGGCGTTGAGTGCAATTGAATTTTGAAGCTGGCGGTGGAGTTGACGGAAGATGAACGTTGTCGGAAGTTGAGAATTAATAGCAGTGAATGTGAAGCATCGACGACGAGAGGTCGGTGCGCGGAGATGAGCCTCGTGCGACAGCCGCGAAGTCCCTTGGCCGTGTGTCCCGATACGTACTTGTACGCGTGAAGCGGTTGTGGCTGTGCCGTTGCTGCGGCGACACGCGTACGTTACAGACAACGGGGGAACAGGTCG
>NW_021778365.1:0-1317 GCF_005508785.2 Acyrthosiphon pisum | reverse complement strand
AAAGGACTTGCGTCGGCAAAGATACCTGACAATTCTAGGAAAAGACTAAAAAGGCGGTGGTGTCGGGACCTATTAATTTAGTTGACTGCCTAATTTTATTTAAATTAAATTTTAAATTTTATTGTTAACTTATAGAAATGTATATAAATAACTGACTAAGTGTCTTCACTGGAAGGCTTCATAAATCTGTCCTTACTTCAAGCCACTTCCTATTCATTTATCTATTTTACTAATTGTTCAATTTTACGTAACAGATTGTAAATAAAAAAAAATAATAAAAAAAAAAAAAAAATATTAAAAGTATTTTATTATTAAATTAATTATTTTTCCGAAAACTTTTTTTTTTTTTTTTTTAATACAATTAAAACTTTACTGTTTATCACACCTATTTGAAATGAACTAAATAAATTAAATACAAACGAACGGAGTTAAACCCAAAATGCATATTCTAATTGTATGGGTACCTATATTATAATATAATCAATATATAACTGTGTAGTGCGAGAAAAATCGTCTGTTTCCAAGCCACGATAATTCTGCGGTGGTGGTTTGAAAATACACGTTGTATTCGGTTTTGGCACTGCATATATTTTAATCTACTGGATAAATTACCATTAATGCGCCCGATTCCAATGTAATTTTGTCCAAAACAATACGCTCTACGGGAAGGTTCTGCGGAATTAACCAAATTTGACAATTTATTTTTAACTAATATAGCAAAGGTAATATTCTACAGGCAGCATATTGAACTCCGTTTTTCAATATTTTCACCTCAAACTTTATAGGTAATATGGGTTCAAAAATATTATATTTTTAAGCTTTCTTTTTACAAACTATAGTATAGGTACCATTATTTCAAATAAAATAAAAAATCGGAGTTTAATGAATTTAGAGTTAACTAGGACAGCGGTTCAAAAACAAAAATGTTTAGTGTTTCGTGGAACTTCTCAATGTATGTAAAACGAATATTTTATAGCAATTTTATACTAGTAACTATTATTTAGGTTAACTTTTTTTCCAAGTATAATATAAATTATTTTCTCAATATTCACATACATCTGGCGGAACCCTTGAGATTATTCCACGGATCCCTTCAGTTCCGCGAAACACACTTTAGGAATCGCTGAATAAGGGTTTGAGTATGGAAACGAGAATGGTTATGGCTACGGGTCAACATATAATAATTATGACACAAAACAGTAATATATTATATTATTATCTTAAATGTTTAGTCGTATAATCGTATCAATCAGTGCCGCAACTTGGTACATATTGGTGGGTGTGCGAAAAAATAAATAGGGCCCAAGTATAGAGGCG
>NW_021778364.1:0-781 GCF_005508785.2 Acyrthosiphon pisum | reverse complement strand
CAAAAAAAATGCTTTATAATACAAACAAAATCCCGTTTTCTATTTTTTGGATGCTCAGTTCATCGATAACCTTATATGGCAGGATTATTGTATTGATCGGTGACGTGCAAATAAAGCCAACACATTAAGGGACCTTATTACAATATAGTTAAACTAATGTTAAACCGCGGAATTCGACTGGTAAAATCAGTTGGTGAAGCGTATCCGAGGCAGGGACTGGAACTTTGATGATTTTTACGGTTCCGGTTCCTATTCGGTTCCTAGTAAAACTAAAATTTTGGTTTCGATTCCCAGAAAAACTAACATTTAGGTTTCGGTTTTTTTTCGGTAAATTGTTACCTGATTTGGTTTTTTACTTATGTAAAAAAATGTGTCAAGGAAAATTATCGGTTGCATCTTCTGGTATTGCTGCTACGCTTTTGGAGGGGGGGAGGACGGCCCACTCAGCATTCAAACTTCCTCTGTATCTCATTAACATAGAAACGCCAATGTGTAATATACCAAAACAAAGTAATATAGCCAAAGTGCAATTGTAAGCTTATTGTTTGGGATGAAAGCACTATGGCGCACAAAAGAGGTTTTGAGGCACTTTATAGATCTCTAAAAGATATAAGAAGTAATAATGAAGTGATGGGAGGAGTAACTGTTCTTTTAACTGGAGACTTTAAGCAAACTCTACCAGTTATACCAAGAGGAAGTCGAGCAGATGAAGTTAAGGCTTGCATAAAAGCTTCTTATTTATAGCCGTTAATAGAACAACTTTCTCTCAACAAGAATATGA
>NW_021778363.1:0-967 GCF_005508785.2 Acyrthosiphon pisum | reverse complement strand
CAGCTGTAGTACACACGACACGATATTATTAATATTTAATTTGGTTAAATAATAATAATTTGGTATCAATAACTTTCTTTTTGTGATAATCAATTAATATATTTTTAAAAATTGTACTTTTTTTCCTTGGTATTTTTTATCGATTACCCTGCCGACTGCCATGTCCGGGTGGGGGATGGCGGCACTTCTCTCCGGACACCGTTACTTACCCGATGAAAAATGCCTCCCGCGGCTGAGGTTTTGAACCGACGTCGGTGCGTGTCGCAACCGACGCCTTAGTCCTCTCAGCCACTCCGTCCCCCGAAGTACTTTAGTACAGAGGCGGATAGGCAAAAAAAAATTTACCGGGAAATATTAATGGGGCGGCATAAATTATTCTACAAATGGTATACCTACAGTCAGGGACACCAAAATCTCTTTTTCTAATAAAACCTAAAAAGGTGGGTAAGTGGATGTCACTCTGCTGTACAGTAGGTTAGAAGTGGGTCACTGTATAATGGACAGTATTAAATTTGAATTCAATGATATAATATCACTGCATAAGAAAAACGATTCTGAGCGGAGACGGTATATCAGTCTATGTATTAGACATATAATATATACTTATCTATGGTATTAAAAAAAAATTGACCTATAATAGGTACCTATAATAAATTCCAAATTAATCATATCATAATATCTATTAGGTACTTATAAGTTATAACGCGTTATACATCAACAAAAAACCGTGGTAAAATCATAGATGTATAATAGTATACTTTAGAAGTTTCAAGTACCCACGAATAATATTATACAATCACAACAAAATAACTAAAATAGTTATTCTAGTTTTTTAATATGTAATTTCGTCCAAATTTGTACTTAAAATGACTATAAAAATAAACTGTGTAAATGTATTTTTTAAATTTTTAGGTAACAGAATTAATTACTTATGTGGAATTTTGTTTTAAATTTTTAATTCTTAGAT
>NW_021778362.1:0-748 GCF_005508785.2 Acyrthosiphon pisum | reverse complement strand
AAATGACTATAAAAATAACTGCGTAAATGTATTTTTTAGATTTTTGGTAACAGAATTAATTACTTACGTGGAATCTTGTTTAAATTTTCAAATCTTAGATACAAAAATTGAACATTTTATAAATTTTTAACTACAAAATAATTTTTCAAATTAAAATTTGATAAATTTTGTCAAAATTTGATCTTTAAAGGCTTATAAAAAAAAATTGTGCCTATGTATTTTTAATATTTTTCAACTGATATTGTAACATTATATCAGGAGCTTTGTATTAAATTTATACACTTTTTGGCCCAACAGATAAAACTTTATTGATATTTATAGAAAAAAAAACTAAAAAAATTGAAAACTTACAATGTCCGTAAACAGCTCAAAAAGAGTCAAATTATTTTAAAAATTTTATCGTATATATAAAATGCTAATATAAACATTCAGTGAAATTTTAAAGTTTCTACAGTCACTCGTTTTTTAATTACAACAAAATAAGAAAATCGTTACGTAAGAAATCGAGTGAATATCAAATGTTGTAAAAATATGAATTTCAAACGCCCATAAAAATTTAATTTGAGTTTCTTATAGACATTTTTTTTTTGGTAAAGGTAGATTATCCTATAAGGAATCTTGTATTACATTTTAAAATCTTAGATTTAAAAAGAAAAATTTTTATGAATTTCTAACTCGAAATAATTTGCAAATTTTCGTGATTTTTCCATATTTTGTCATTTTTTGAACTTTAAATGCTTAAAAAAAA
>NW_021778361.1:0-883 GCF_005508785.2 Acyrthosiphon pisum | reverse complement strand
TTATTTGGGAATTATGATGTGACTATAACTTTTTTATGCGATATGCCGATATCAATGTGATCACGAATATAAAATAATAATTACAATTTTTATTTGAACGGATTAATTGATCACCAAGTTATATATTATTATGAATTTGAATACTCGTGAGAACCAACAGTACCTATTTTACAATTCAGAAAATCATAATTATTCATAATTGGGATATATGTATTATCCCACATATAATGATTATAAAGGGGGACGGAGTGGCCAAGCGGACTAAGGTGTCGGTGGCGACTCGCTCCGTCGCTGGTTCGAATTCGGCCATGTGTGGCATTTTTCTTCGGGCAGTCACGGTATCCGAAGAGAGAGACTGCCATCACCCACCCGGGCATGGCAGATACCTACGGATGCCCAGTTAAAAAATCTTTTCAAATTTTATTTGAAAATATTTTCATAATTTATGCTGAAGTGCAAAAAAATAAAATTAAGGAATTAATGCGATAACTTATGACTAACAACCAGTGTTGTGCTTAGATAAAAAAAATTATCTAGATATAGATAGATACTGTAGAAATTGAATTTATCTAAGGTATTACCTCAAAATTTAAATTTATACTAATAATTGAAAATTAAAATAAATTTGTATTTTTATTACAATATTTACATAATTAGACAATATTCCAAGCATGCTAAAGATAAGTTGGTAACATCATATTATCCCAAACATAAAAAAAAGATTCTGAATAATGCAAAAAAAAAGTTTTTTTGTGATACGCATTTGTATTTAATGAAGTCTTTATTTTCACTCCCATCAAACATAAAATTGCGTACACTTGGTGAAAACTTAAGACCCAGGCTCTAATAATTGACATATCAAATTTATTTAATTTGTACTATA
>NW_021778360.1:0-751 GCF_005508785.2 Acyrthosiphon pisum | reverse complement strand
TAGTCTAATAACTCGGACGTTTAGGTGAGATAATATTTAAAATTGTTGTACAGCTTCAACTCCTGTAAATTGTTCTTGATTTACTTATATTGGCTATAGGCTATAGCTAATCCTATTTACTACAGTTGAAACTTGAATGTATAAAACAAAAAATTATTATTATTATATAATTAATGGGTGGAGGGAGGTTCAGCAAGCAAAAACACACTTTTTTTCATAAAATTTACAAAAATGTCTTGGGAGCGTTCGTTCCAATATTTTATATTTCCATCTATTATAGTTATATTTAGGGTTAGGATTTTGTAGCATTCGCATTTTCTTCATAGTATTACAGGACATAGCTAATCAAAAACAAAATTCTATTCATTCATCACAGAGTTCAAATATGCAATTTTGATTTTGCTTTTTTTGCATTTTCTTATGATATTCATAAATAAATGCTTTTTTGGTACTTTTTTGTCAGTTTATTAGCTTTTTAATTAGTTTTTGTTAATTATACGCATACCTATTAAACAATTTTAAAACATTTACGTACATTTTTATCTGAATTATTATATTTTATTAATTAATTTTAATTGTATTATTACCTAAATATATTTATTTCGTGATTTCGTAGTGAAATATTATCGCCTTATCGGAAAATATTTCTGAAAATAGATTTTTAGATTTTGTCAAAGTGATTACCGAGTGGGGAGTAGTGGTTACATAATACGATTGACATTTATCGACATTTAATAAAACAATTTTTAAT
>NW_021778359.1:0-1018 GCF_005508785.2 Acyrthosiphon pisum | reverse complement strand
TCATATTATTATAATATGTGCACATGGGCCATGGCTATAACGTGTACAACTATCACTACTGCAGGCTGCAGCCTATAAGTCTTGCGGGCCCACCACCCTGCGAACCGTCGTGACGATCAAATATATTATGGCACTGCACTCTAAGGTTCGAAAATAAAACAGATAACGAGCAGTCAGCCGAAATCCGCTCAAGTCGTCCAAACGTAAACTGTGGCGTGACGTGTTACACGCTTGAAATCCTTTACAGATACGTGTATATTACATCCGATATAATTGTTACACGGAGACAACCGTAGTCTGTTTCCCGCGATGCGAAATAATAATAAGACGATAGGAACGACACGATGAGCTTTTAATACACTTGAAGAGGCCGCAAAACACTCGAGAAACTTCTTCCAGACTTAACGTATCTACGACCCGTCCCACATATATCATAATATAGCCTATAGGCAGTGTTCTGACTTATCTAGATTATTATTTGTTCATCTTTTATCTTATCTAGATAAATAGTTACAAGGTATCTAAACGTTCATCTTAGATAATTTTTTTACTAATCTAAATAAATTCATCTAGATACATTTTTAGATTCTGAGTGGAACGATGAATGTATTGATTTTACAATGATGTGTGTTTTTTAGATTCTGAGTGGAACGATGAATGTATTGATTTTACAATGATGTGTGTTTTTTTATTTTTATTTTTATTTTTTTATTTTTGTGTCTGTCATCACGTTTTAGGACAGTAAAAGTGCTTGGATTTTCTTCAACAGTACCTTTTCTGATAGGAAAGTGAATCTAGTTGGTACTTTGGGGGGTCAAAAGTCAAATTTTTCCAATAGTTTTCAAAAGCGCCGTGAAAAACAAAAGAAAAATTAAGGAAAAACGGGAATTTTTACGCAAAATCTGTTTTCGAGAAAATCGATTTTAGTTTTTGGTGTAACTTTAAAAAAAATGACCGTAGATATATGAAATTTTGACTGAATGTTTATCTTAGCATTTTCTATACACCATAACATTTT
>NW_021778358.1:0-785 GCF_005508785.2 Acyrthosiphon pisum | reverse complement strand
TACAGTATAATATCAATGCTCTTTTTATTATGATAACATAATATATTAGCCATTAGGTAGGTATATAATATATTTTAATTAATCAAAAAGTTGTTATTTTTTATTGCTATTACTTAAAAATGTTACAATATTACTATCTATCTAACTGCACAAAACTATATACATTTTAAATGTCATAATCAGGGCTCGGACGTTGTAGCACTAAAAATATTACTTTTTAGCTCTTAAATATGCACTTAAAAACACCAAAATATGCGCTATAAATAGCACAAAAAATCAAAAAATATGCATTTAAATTGAAAAAATTAATTTATTTTAAAAAGTTAAATGTAATTATACAATTTTATAAAATTGTTGGGCTCATAGACATCAGGGACTGTCTGGACTAGTTGAATTATAAACTGTTAACAAAATATACCTATATTAAATTACTTAAATATGTTTGTAAAAGTGTACTTATAAGATCTATTTATTTCCTATTTCCTAACCAAATTAATCATTATTTTCAACATAATAATGTGATAATTTCCTATATTTTGTATAATATGTAGGTATATATTATGTATATTAAGAAAATATGACTAAAAATAGCACTATAAACCCTAAATTAGCAAAATAGCAATAAAAACTATAAGTATGCAAAATATAGCAAAATAAAATTTTGTGTATGACATCAGAGAAGTATGATACATATTTGTATCTTACTTTGGATGTTCTAGGACGAACCAAGAAAAATATGCATTTGCTACAACTTCCGAGCCCGGGTTATAATAAAATGTATCGAT
>NW_021778357.1:0-760 GCF_005508785.2 Acyrthosiphon pisum | reverse complement strand
AAAACTTAAAAGCCAAGGAAAGTCTCCTCATACACTTTCTTGGTTCAATCATGCTATAAGATTGTGACTGGGGAATATAGTCAAGGGTGAGAGCACCACACACTTTTTAAATTTTTCATCAATAAGTTTTTCATTATTTTTAAGTACAGAGAATTATTTTTGTCTTTTTAGTGCAATTTTTAAAATATTTTAGATTCTGAGTGGAACGATGAATGTATTGATTTTACAATGATGTGTGTTTTTTTATTTTTTTTTTTATTTTTGTGTCTGTCATCACGTTTTAGGACAGTAAAAGTGCTTGGATTTTCTTCAACAGTACTTTTTCAATACATTTTGTGGTGTAAGGATTTCCGAGCGAACTTCAAAACTAAGCTAGATAGTTTCCGGCACCATTGAGTAACAATTTTGCCAAAAAAAAATTTCAGAAATGTTTGTTCTAACTAGGAAAGGGATTGAAAACAGTTTTTAAAACGATGTTTATGTTACTAGGTTTTTAGAAGGAAGGAGCTTATTTTGACGTCTGCGCAATACTATTTATTTAAATGGCGTAGATACTATTCATACGTTGATAAGAAAAAAATTTGGATACTATATAACTATTTTCGAGCTTATTAAACAATGAACGAAAACCTTAATTTTTTAAGACAAAAACGTAACATTTTTAAACGCACTTAATTCCGGGTATAAATATTAATAAATTTCGTCAACATTTGAAATTCAAATGTCTATAAAAAATTGCATCATATATTAAATTTTTAAA
>NW_021778356.1:0-3471 GCF_005508785.2 Acyrthosiphon pisum | reverse complement strand
GAATGTAGTAAGTATACCTATGCAGTGTACACTTCCTACTTACCCGACTATCTTTAGTAAAAAAAAAACTCGTTTTTCGTAGCGGCCACGGCGTGTACCTATCCTATCAACCTATAATAATATTTAATCGTGACGAATATATACGCACTGTTCCCTTTTCCCATCGCTAGTTAATAAACGCGTTTCACACGTGGCGGATACGAAGCTATGAGTGCGAGTGGAGAATGTTTTATGGTAGAGCGACGACGGCGGTTTTACAGATCTCTGACTCTCACTCACTCTGTCTCTGTCTCTGTCTCTGTCTCCCTCTCTCTGTCTGTCTGTCTGTCTGTCTGTCTCTGTCACTCTCTCTCTCTCTCTCTCTCTCTCTCTCTCTCTCACTCTCTCTCTCTCTCTCTCTCTCTCTCTCTCTCTCTCCGAGCTGATTTCGTATGACGCATTTCAGCTGCCAAACACGTTTTATACATTATAATAATTATGTGTTAGATAATTGATACACTTGTGTCGACGACCATGCGGGCATCGTTACAATTTTTTATCGTAAACTCACAAAAAGCAACAACAACAAAAAACAAAAAATACAGAAAAATTTTCTCCATCTCGGTGTATAATATTGGTGTATTCACCTGCACTCAACGCACTATGACAATATAGTATAATTAGTAATAATAATATACCTATTGCATTGACCTCCAGTAGACGAGTGTACACCACCACAACGACCGTTATCCATCGCGTGATATACTATACGCAGTGCATAGGCAAATTATTGCGTATACGTAGTAATACCGACTCATACGTAATATATTATTGTTGTAAAACATGGTTTTTTTTACACAAAATTAGAAAACAGCAGTGTTGGGTAAATTACTTTTGAAAAGAAATAAAATTACGTTACCCATTACATTAAATATTTTTATTTAAATTACATTCGTATTATTCGACATTATTTTTATCACGTTACTTTCCTTTTTGATTAAAAAAATTAGGGCGTTACAAATAATGTTGGGTACTTATTTTAAAATTTATTACAGAATCAGTCCATATAACGACTACCTACGGACTAATAAGTATAGTAGGTATACTATTTTTTTTATATGAATTACAGTATATAGGTATAATATTGATGATGTAAGTACCTAAATATTGAATGTTATACACGAACAAGGTGTATAATTATTATTAATAGGAGTAGGACTCTGTGTTTAGAAGGAACGAATTCTTTTTTATAAAAAAAAAAGAACGAGAAAATAAACGAGTTCTTTTTTTCAAGAAAAAATAACAAAAATGTTCGTTTCTTTCTACTACCAATAATTTACATAGATATGTAAATAATTGAAATTAAGATATTATATTTTTTTAATGTGCACCCATAATGTATATTGCCAATTAGTGATCGTTATCGAGTAATGACGTTAATCGTTACTTATTAGTCATTAGTCACTTTATTAATATTTCTCATAAATTACAACTTATAAGTTATAATTTACATAGAAATGAGTTCCTGAATAAAATATAATTATTTATAACAATAAATGATAAGACAGTCGACATACGTCGACCAACAATTAAACTTTGAAGAAAATCTCAAAATAGAATCATAAAATATATGTACCTACTTGTAGGTATATAATATTAAAAATTAAAAAAGTATGCATTTGAAAAAAAAAAACATTAATGATTAAATAATAATTTATATTTTATTTGGAACTAAAAAGGAACTTGTTCATTTTCCAAAGGAACAATTCTTTTTTTTTAAGGAACATGGATCGGAACGAATTCCTTTTTATAAGAAACTTTCCGAACACTGGAGTTGGTAAGGATCAGGAAAATTTACTATCTTTAACACTAGATATTATACATTGTTGATTACCAATTACCATCTAAATCTTCGGAAACGGAAATAAATTTTATTTTATTTTTTAACTTGGTTTTGTCCTAGGTTTTGTCATACATTCTACATTCGTAACTTGTTTTAATTACTTTTAAAAATTAATTTCGTTACAATTGCGTTTATTTAAGCAAAATCTAATTTTATATAATAAATTACTGCAGTGTTACTGCAAAAGTAATTTTATTACAGTAATTTGTAATTTATGTTACGTTTTTAGTTATTACCCAACACTGGAAAATAGGAATTTGCTGGCTGCGCTAGTACCAACTACATATACATAGTCACATAGTTTGAAAACTGTCAAACATAAAATATAATATTGTAGCTTAAATTGTTTATGATTACGAGCGTGACATTTAGGAGAGCCGTCCGCATGACCCTCTTGGGTCTTAACATTAAACCCGTATAACGTCATAAACACACTGTCAGTTCAACACGTGTTGTAAATTGACAATTTGCAGAATTATTCTGTTTTGCTCCAGAAATCTCCATTAAAACTATACGGGTGGTCCTAACCAGCAAGACTCGTCGAAAAAAAATTGAGTGATTATAATATCTTGTCATTCGTTCTACCTATGTGTGAATTAAAATAAAATAGTTGCATCATATATCGTTATATTAAAAAATAATGCGTCAATAAGCATAATATTATGTGCGTGGACTGTTATAAGCTTTACATTCGGTATATTATTATGTCATAGAGTCCTTCACAAAAAATTCGATTACTCCTCCTTCGATCACAATTCGGTCGTCAGACTACTTATGTATACTGTTCAGTGTACAGAACCTTAACGAATCCACAACGCTTGGCCTTGTAGATTCTCGTATGCTTTCACATGGCATAGGCACTCCTCTACAGGCCTCTCGCCCCCATATTTAAATCATGTATAAACACTATATGAATACTTATAAGGAGAATTAAAATATGCACTTATAATATTTTCTTAGACGAATTGGTAATATAGATTTTTTTAGAAACGCATAAGCAACCGATTTTATTTTATTTCCGAGTAAACCGAAAAATACTCATAAAATGTTATGATAAAACATGATAATATTGCTTTTGAGTACCTACCTACCTAATAATTTCCATAAAAGTTATGATCAAGAAACGGCACGTGGCACCTTGTCTATATTATATTAAACAATAATGGGTGCCACGCCGAAAGCATTCTATTCACTGTTCATATTAAAATACAATATTATGTACAATATGAGCATAATATTATACCATATACATAATGCGTGTAAATCTATGTATACGTAACGCACACAAATAATGTATATTATACACATCAATATTTCGAACGGAAACCCGAATAATTTGAAATTTAAATTCTGACCCGGTAAAAAGTATTTGTCTTGAAATGATCCCAAACGGATAGTAATATTAACATATTACTACCTATAGGTTCATTCAACTCAATACTAAAGTTTCCTAACAATTCCTAACTTCCTAACAAGTTGGTTCTGCTAATCACAAATCTGCTTTGTTCCGCGTTGGCCGAAGAGAAAAAACAAATAGTGCGCGTTGACATCCTATCAAACAATGCTTACTAAGCTTACTTATCCACAAA
>NW_021778354.1:0-1794 GCF_005508785.2 Acyrthosiphon pisum | reverse complement strand
TCTTTTTTTTATAATAAATAATCTTTAGAATTAAACAAATAAATAACATTTTTCAAATTTTAGTCAAAACTGATTTTTATTTCTAATATTTTTCTGTAGAGATTTAAGATTATATAGTTGAATTTGTAATTAATACTAAAAATACGATATGTTATTTAACAAAATCTATTAATATTCAAATATAACATTTTTTCTACTTCATTTAGCAAACACTTTTTCTTGATTAAGTAATAAAAGTATATATAAAAAAACTCAAGGAGTAACTTTTTATCACGAGTAACAAATATTTATATTATTAAAGTATACAATATGTTTTATTGTGGTCATAACACTCATAAACAGTATTCTATCCATGGGCTAAATTTAGAAATTGATCAACTCACATATTGCACATCTACTTATTAGTTATCAACAAGATATTGTCAGAAATGACGTTTAGATATTTTAGCATATCACTAGTTACTACGTCCCTACCTATTATCATCAATATTATTATTTTCTTAGATAATATTATGATCTAAGTTATTTTTCTGTGATATACGGGCAGATAGTATGACTTAACATTTGTGATCAACGCTTATCATTTTTAGTATAGGCGAATTGCCTATACTAAACAACACGATAAGGCCGGGCCTCAATATTACAAAACAATATTATTTTCACCGAATAAATAAAAAACTTTCATATATATAAATATAAAAATGATAGTAAGTATTTAATTTTAAAACACAAGTCTTAGGAGGGATGTGTTATTCTGCACAAAATAAGTAGAGGGATGAAAAATGTAAGTTCAAAAAAGTATAGGGATGCCATCCCCCCGTATCCCCCCCCACTTCGACCACTGTACCTATTGGATTAGTATTAGTTAACTATTAATGTGTGATAAACAGACAACTATATAATTTTACAATATCGCACTGTATTTTTGAAAATATAAATTGCTTCCATTCATTTAAAATTTAACCACCTTAAAAATTATTTTTTTGCTCCATATTATTTTATAAATAAAAAATTCTACAAAATGGCTATTTTTGAATTTTAAACGTTTTTTGAAGTATTTTTTTTAGACCATGTGATGAAGGCTATTAGTCTATATTACATTAAAAAAAACACTGCACTAAAATATCTTCATTACCTATATTTCGAATTAGATCTACTGACTTTCCGATTAATTATGATATACCTATACTGTTGTACTGTACGTACATGTAATACTGTGAAAATGTCTAAGGACGCCTTTGGTGCTAGGCATCTATTAATATCTTATTATGCCTATATTTATTACTGTTATATATAGGTACTGTCAGTCGCAAATTCAATTTTTTTTCAGAAATCGTTCGTAGTGTTCGTTAATGCCATGCATGTACATATTACATATTTATATTATTGTTGCGTTATAATGCTCGTTTGTAAAGAAGCACCCCAGCAGACAAACAGCATTTCTCGTGATTAGCGAAGTAGAATTACAAAGTAATAATAAATATTAATGTGTCATGTTATAATCATTAGAAGGTGCCTTTGTATTACCGTATGGACTGTATGGTTATAATATTATTATAGGCAGGTTGGTTATGGGTAAGAGGTAACCTTTATTATAGTATATTAGTGTGCATAAATTATATATTATATTAGTTACTATTAATTGCACTACTGCAGTGAATACGCGCGGGTGACATTAGAAAATCTTCTCGATAATGACAATAATAAAAATTGTAGAATAGATAATGAAAAGCAAAAATAAATTAACATTTGTTAAAATTGTTTGGTAACCCTGATTAGACCATCTTCACTTGG
>NW_021778353.1:0-2644 GCF_005508785.2 Acyrthosiphon pisum | reverse complement strand
GGTGTAAACATTTGTTTTTTTTTTTTTTTTAAATAACGTTTCATAATGTTTAACATAATATGGCATATAATTGCATATTGAGCCACTTTTTCCTTGCATATTTGCATCATATTTGACACTTTTTAAATGCATATAAATCCGGGCTCTAGTTATAACTTATGATAATGTATGATTATCATTTTTTGGTCCCCCACCATAAGAAATTTATAAATACGCTACTGGTTATTTGTGACAGCAAAATCATGTGATTTCAAAGTAAGTCTTATTTAACCAAGTTTTAGGATTTCAAAATATTGGAGGCGATTAAATGCCTAAATATAAGCCATACAGGCTCAGCTAGAAGTTTATAAAGTTTATACACATTAAAAAATGAGCTTTAAAGAAGAATAACAAGTTAAAAAATAAGAACTATTTGGGGTGTTAGATGTCAAGGGGGAAAAAATATTTTGAAAATAGAATCGTAGCATCAGTAGAATTGGAAGTAGATACACCATTGACTATTACAAGATCATTATTTGCTACTGAAGGAGATAACAGATTTTTTTTTAAAAAAAAGTTCCAAAAGAAACCGGGATAACATAGTAAAGAAGATTTTAATATTACTTAATATAGATACTTCAGATTTACTTACTCTTAAAAAATGATGCCCTGTTACCAGGATTTTAACAAATTCAAACTATAATTTTCTTCTATTAAATTTATCAAAACGTATTCAATATGCCTAAAGTTTTAAAATAATGTAAAATTTTATGTATTTAGCATACATATGATATAGGTATATTATTAGCGATTTAAGGTATTTTGGAGCCTGGTTCACACTACACCATGTCGTGTAAAATAATTACGGTTACCACAGTTACCAAACGATACCGCATGGTTGAATAATATTATATTCAACTTTTGACAGTGTCGTTACATTTGTGTGGATAAGTGATTACTAAAATAATATAATATTATGTTATCACCAAGTACAATATACATATCATTGATATTGCATTTTGGTATAAACATAAAATTACTATAGACGGAACATCCAGGCAGGATGCGGGTGGGTGGTGCGGTTTGCGTTACATTATATACAATATATATAATATATAATAATATATATTATAAACAGTAATATACAGAGTATTGTATCATCTATTGTGCATGTGCGGTGTACGTTGTACTACCTTGATCAGCGCCGTCACACTTAGACGCCAAAACTACAACCACGTTCCGTCTATTAGTATAAGGTCTATGAAAAATATGAAACACACAACACGGTGTAGTGTGAACCTGGCTTGACTTTCTAAAATCTATGTATTTAAAAAAAAGAATGGCCAAATAATATAAATTAATTTAATACATAATTCCTCCTATGTTTTTCTATCTATAATAATAAAAAAAGTCATGATATTTTTTTATAAGTGTTTGCATTTAAACATTTTTTTAACCTTGCATGTTCACCCGTAAATTAACTATTTCTCCTCTATCAATTTTTGGATGTTTTGTTGTAATTCTATAAATAACAGTACTTCAAATTTTCACCATAAGTCTATTTTAGCATTTTCTATACTTGACACAATTTTAAAATATTTTGACTGAGTTTTACTAATAATAGATTAAAAGGCGTTTTTATTTTTGCCCATACAAACTACATAATGTTTTAAATTTTTTACTGCAAATGTATTCTTATAACACATTTTTTATTTTAAACAAATAATAAAGACGGATTTAAAACAGAAAATTAAACATGTCCAACACTATTATTATTTATAATGATCATTAAGTATTTATCTTATGACATTTAAATGACGAAACGGTAACACTAAACTAGTTCATAACATCAATATCATCTTATTTTAATTCTTTGGTGATGTAGGGTACTAGGGGATGAGATACAATGATGATAAGAACTTGGTTACCGCAGTATTTTAAAATATAAAAGCTTTAAATAATAATTAATATTTTAACTATTTAAGATGATGCAATAATAGTATATATAGATAGAATCTATAGAATAGTTTATATGGTCTTATGTTATCCCAGGATTCAAATTGTATGCTATGTTATGCGTGACATATGATGGAGATGATAAATCATACTTTTCTTATTTGCGTATATTTATTTGTTCTGGAGCATTACATAATGTTTAGTGAATTTAATTTTTTTTATTCATAAATAAAGTTAATTAAAAAATTGTAATACAAAAGATTATGAAAAGTAATGTTTAATTAATTTACAGGGTAAATATGAAGAAGTAGAACGATATTATCAACGGGCATTGGAAATATATGAAAAGAAGCTAGGACCGGATGATCCCAATGTAGCTAAAACAAAAAATAATTTAGCTTCCTGTTATTTAAAACAAGGCAAATATAAGGAAGCTGAAATACTATATAAACAGGTGTTAACTAGAGCTCATGAAAGAGAGTTTGGAACAATAGATGGTGAGTAACTTATTTCTTGAGATTTCTAAGAATTTAAACAATATTACATTTATCTTTAATCAGATATTTGATGCTAAAAATGTATGTATCTGTGCTAATACTTAAAAAAATGATCACTAAATTTTAAAATGCATGTAAATTATCAACCCTTAAAAATCTTGTAAACAAGAGAGGTAAACGTATTGTTTACATTTTTTTTTATTAGGTGACGA
>NW_021778352.1:0-971 GCF_005508785.2 Acyrthosiphon pisum | reverse complement strand
TATGAAATACAATTCTAAATTTGTTAACCAGTATAATAATTTTAAAAAGTAATAACTAATCCAAGACCACTGTAAAGTACTCTCAAATTGCATATTTATATCTCTGTTGGTCTTAAATAAGATAATGCCTCTCCAGAAACAACTATGTGGTTATGATCATTCTGAATTGAAATAACTGCTGGAAGTCCGTCCTAAATTGTTGAATATTTGTATCAGTCTAAGTTAATTGAGTTTAGATTTTGGATGAAATCAAACTATTATTGACTATTGTATTCTACCAAATATTATATGTATCTATTTTACAATATTACACAAATTAACAATATATTATATACCTATTTATATATAATAATATTTACCTTAACATACACATCTTTTTTTTTAGTATCCTTTGTAGAAAGTTTAATTAAAATTTCAATTTTTGCTTGGCAATTACTATTTTTTGATTTTCCTTTCTTATTTTCTTCAGGTGCTTTCTTATGAAAGGAACTATGGTGACATTTAAATATTTTCCTACGTTCATATTAAAATTCATGAAATCAATATATTAAATAGGTAATATTAATGTAGACATCATTATAAAATTGTTATAATTTTATAAATACTTACCGACAAACAAATCTAGTTGAAATTTTACTACTTACTACACACCAACTTGTATTTGTTTTTAAGCTGTATGATTTAATATACTCTTTAATATCATCTTCGTTCAATAAATTGGCACGAAATGTACCTGGTTTAATTTTTATCAAATCAAACATCTTGGTGATTTACAGAAATACAGAATTATATAACTAGGTATTAGTTTTAATATAGAACTTTTTCAATAGTTAAATAATTATAAAAGTTTCAATAGTTCTATTATGATAATAATATTATTATTGTAATTGAAAATTGAAATGTATAAAACAATACACAGTTCCTATGCTCAATGATAACATTAATACTATTATAATGATTACCATTATTTA
>NW_021778351.1:0-1170 GCF_005508785.2 Acyrthosiphon pisum | reverse complement strand
GACCAAATATGTACAACTATTGAAGCAACTTATGGCGGATTATTTATATTATACTTAAATTTAATTTTATATTGAAATTGTAAAAACTAAAAAAATTGTATCCCTAGTTTTTAATCAGTTGAAAGCTAATATATTTATTATAATATACCTATTATTAACCTGTTATTCAAATGTATTGAGTCTATACTATAGGTGGTATAGAAATATTATAGTATATTCAGAATTGTAAATTGTATATAAATGAACTTAACTATTTAATATAATATGTAATTCATAATATTATCGTTTTATAAATAAATAATTATTAATATCAAATCTTCAAAATATTACCTATTTTGTGATACTACTAAGTAAATAAAAAATAAATTGGTCCAACAAATATTTCATCTTTCAAGTTAATTAGGTATGTATATGTCATAGATATTACAGAATTAATAGGCCATTTTTAAAAATATAGAATTACAATATAATATTGTTATTACTCTAAGCTTCTATACTACAGAATAAAAATATTTAAAAAATAATTTATATTTTATAGGTATTAATTTTTTTGTTATATTTTCTGTTCATGTTTATCCATTATGATAAGCTTAATAAATGTCCTAGACACAGAATAAATTTAATTTAATCTATTTTGTGCCCTAAACACATATTATGTGATTATTAATTATCTCAATGACACCAGCATATACCAGTGATAAAACTGCAGTGACGCCACATCGTAAATTATTTACAGTGATGCCCACGTTGCCACTCGCTAACAGCGCTGCGCTCGGACAAAAAAATTGAAAATATTCCTCGAGTTTCTACGCAACATTACGTCCTCAGAACGATAATTATCATTGATGTATTTATATAAAACAAAAAATTGTTAGCGGGTGAATTTTACCGCTACCGCCACAGTGTGTGAGCCTTTAACTATTGTAGACCGTATAGGTACAAAGTACAATGATTATCAAACCTTGGATTGAACGATATCGATTTTATTACATTTAACTTCTGGTCTTTACAAATGGAAAATACTACATAGTGCTGCAATAACGTATGAGCCATGGAGTGAAATGCATGAAACCCTGCTGGATGGGCCTATACGCTACACTATGTGCATAAAATGTCCTTACTATATTAATTTGAATTGTGTAATATTTATTACTTTGGGACATAAAAATC
>NW_021778350.1:0-753 GCF_005508785.2 Acyrthosiphon pisum | reverse complement strand
CGCTGTCTATCACTATTTATTTTCAATAATCACTATATATCATTAGATCAGTCTTTTGCTGTCTATTTACCATAAAAATCTTAGGTCAGTCTTCCGCTGCCTACCCATAAAAACTTAGACCAGTCCACCACTGTCTATCACAAAAAAAATAAAATACCTAGGTCAGTCTGCCTTTACAAAAATTATATATTTTCCCTAACAAGCTTGTTATTTATTTATTTTTTTTTTTTATTTAAATATTACACCTTCACCAATTAATATTTAAAATTAACGCTGGTTTTAAGAAGTAAAAACCAACGTGAGACGTGCACTCCAAAGCTACAATTTTTATTTGCTATTTATTTATATTCCACTTAATTAATTACTCACAATACTGCTGCTCTTGGTACTTGGGCCATCCTGTCTACTGTATATGCCTTTGCTGTCCTGATTTGTTCTTTCTCTCCGGAGTTGCCAAGGGTGATCGGTCCTCGACGTTGACTCGTGTGAGCTGCCTCCGTGGAGTTGAAACGTTGATAGTAGTCGCTGCACCGGAACTGGACCTCTGAAGTTGACTTGACTGCTCGCCTCGACCCCAGAAGTTGAAATTCGCCGCGTTGACTGCTTGACTCGTCTCTAACTCCTTGAAAGTTCCGTACTCGACTGCGCCAGTGTAATATTCTCGTCGTTAGGGCTGGTCAGAGTAATATTCTGAGAGCCGTTTAACTACGAGTATATTATGTTTTTTGTAGGAAGCAAGGCCACTTGTGTTGA
>NW_021778349.1:0-906 GCF_005508785.2 Acyrthosiphon pisum | reverse complement strand
CACATTTTGGCCCAACAGATAAAACTTTATTGATATTTATAGAACAAAAAAACTAAAAAATTGAAACTTACAATGTCCGTAAACAGCTCAAAAAGAGTCAAATTATTTTAAAAATTTTATCGTATATATAAAATGCTAATATAAACATTCATTGAAATTTTCAAGTTTCTACAGTCACTCGTTTTTTAATTACAACAAAATAAGAAAATCGTTACGTAAGAAATCGAGTGAATATCAAATGTTGTAAAAATATGAATTTCAAACGCCCATAAAAATTTAATTTGAGATTCTTATAGACATTTTTTTTTTGGTAAAGGTAGAATATTTTATAAGGAATCTTGTATTACATTTTAAAATCTTAGATTTAAAAAGAAAAATTTTTATGAATTTATAACTCGAAATAATTTGCAAATTTTCGTGATTTTTCCATATTTTGTCATTTTTTGAACTTTAAATGCTTAAAAAAAAAAACTGTGACTAACGATTTTTAATATTTTTCATCTGCCTTTGAAACAATATACTAGGAGCCTTCTATTAAATTTTCAAGCTTTTTTATCCAACAAATAAAATTTTATTGATATTTTTAGAAAAAAAACAAAAAAAAATGGAAAATAAAAATGTCCGTAAAGAGCTCAAAATACATCAAAATATTTTGAAAATGTTATGGTGTATAGAAGATGCTAAGATAAACATTCAGTCAAAATTTCATGTATCTACGGTAATTTTTTTTAAAGTTACACCAAAAACCAAATTCAATTTTGTGAAAAATCGATTTTGCGTAAAAATTCCCGTTTTTCCTTAATTTTTCTTTTGTTTTTCCCGGCGCTTTTGAAAACCACTGGGAAATTTAAATTTTGACCTCCCCAGTGCACCAACGATATTCACTTTCTGATCGAACAAGATACT
>NW_021778348.1:0-993 GCF_005508785.2 Acyrthosiphon pisum | reverse complement strand
ATGATGAAGATGTTGACAGGGTAGTTTATAAATAAATGTAGACAGATGAAAGATACTTTGTAGTTTATTTAAACGTTCTTCAGTAATTTAGTCTAAGTCCAAATGACAAGTTACTACACAGAGTGACGTGAAGGTGCTTGTTGTGCTCTGGAGTAGACACGTCTGAATACAGGCTGTTTCAGGCTCCCTTTTATATTCGGGTCCCTGCTCCCCCTGCCTATCGTTTCGCTATCTTGTCTCTACCGGATGTGGTCCGCGTGACCATCGACTCAACCCACGCATTTGCAATATTCCTAATCTAATCGGAGTATTTGCCATAATGTTCTGACAGCTAGTTTATTATCTGTGTTGTCGTGCAGTGAGTCATCTCTTTTTGTGAATTTACTAAATTCTTATCGGTTACCACATCCTGGTCCATAAATGCGTACATATACATATATACATATATCTACTCGTGATTTTAGCAATCCCCTTATCCTGACAATTGATTCGTGATTTGTGTTTTAATATTGATCGTGAGTAAACACTTGACTATTGCCAAATCGTTTAAGGAGGTCGACTACCTACTTGCTTATTCCTACTTTTAACTATTCATATATAATGATATTTATGTGTTGTGAGTAAACGGTTACTGTCCGTTACACCTCCCCCCTAAAAAGTTCATTTTTATCGCCTAACCGAGAAAAATTAACTCAATTTAATTCTCCGTCACTTCGAGCACCTTCCTAAATGTTTACATTATTTAATTATTACATTTTTATGTTTACATATGTTTGGTTACAATTATATAATTTAGATACATTACTATTTTCAAGAATATGTAGTACAATACACAACATATTTCTTGTTACATATGTCAATTATTATTACCAAAGATACAAAGTACAATCCACAATATATTATAATTATTATAATCATAATAAGTATACATTACAATCAGTTTTTATTTACGTTAGTATTTTAACAATATTTCTCTTTAGTTTTACAATAATA
>NW_021778347.1:0-6431 GCF_005508785.2 Acyrthosiphon pisum | reverse complement strand
TGATAAATTTTGTCAAAATTTAAACTTCAAATACTTATAAAAAATAATTGTGCCTATGTATTTTTAATATTTTTCAACTGCTATTGTAACAATGTATCAGGAGCCTTGTATTAATTTTTTACACTTTTTGGCCCAATAGATAAAACTTTGATAAAACGATTTGGTTTTATTTATTTTAAGCGTCATGCATGGGGGTTATATTATTTATATGTCTAAATGAATATAAAATGTAATCAAAAGTTTATGTCAAGTAAAGATCGTGGTATATATTTCAGTTTAATTAATAATAATTATTAGATATATTAAAATAAAATAAGAATAAAAAAATGTAATCACTAAGCAATTGTAATCAGTAATCAATAGTTATGACGGCAAAGGTAATGCAGTATATGCAGGGAACTGGGAAATCGAATATCCAATGTTGAACTATCAGTGAAAATTTGATGTATCTACGGTAATTTGTTTATTACCAAAATCGATTTTGTCGAAAACCTATTTTGCTTAAAAATTCCCGTTTTTCCTTAAATTTTTATTAGGGCGCCTTTTGACAACTATCGAGAATTTTTACTTCCTCAATGAACCAACTAAACCCATCGGAAAAGATACTAAAGTTAAAAATTAGAGCATTATTTTGACTACTTATTGTGTAGAAAGACACAATGCTTTTGAGTTACATCAAAAGATGCTGTTGTCAAATAATTGGAGCATTTTTGCAACTTTAAATTTTGATGACAGACAGACAATTTATTTATAATTTTACGATTTTTCAGCAACAAATGAGTATCTGTTTAATGAAAATGTATTCTAGACAGATAAAAATTATTTTACTTGTTGTATGACTTAGAAATGTATTCGTTTTGAAAAATAATAATATTACATTATCGATTGCTTCATGCAGTTTGTTTGCACGGTAGTTTTTAGATATTATTGAAATATGAATACTTCTTATTTTACAATAAATATCTGTTTGAATTTCTTTCACAATATTGAGCCATCCATAAAGAAATTTGGTTTTATATTTGGCAGAGTGATAAATATATTGATTCTTTAATGATGTATGTTTTTTTTTGTCTGTCATCACTTTTTAGGACAGTAAAGATGCTTAAATTTTCTTCAACGTATTTTTTTCTGGTAGGAAAGTGAATCTAGTTGGTACTTTGGGGGTCAAAAGTAAAAAATTCCCAATAATTTTCAAAAGCGTCTGGAATGTATATCATAGATATTTTCAGCTTTTTTATTTTTATTCTATAAATTTCAATAAAATTGTATTTGTTAAGTCAAAAAGACTGAAAATTGAATACAAGGTTCCTTATAAGTTGTAATAATAGTAGTTGGTAAATATTAAAGATCCATGTCCACGATTTTTTAATATTATAATATTGAAAATAATTGGAGTCAAATGGAAATAATTATTTTATTGTTCTACATAAAAAAATAAAAATAAATAATAATAATAACTACAATCAAATAAAGTAGGTAATACTATATAAATATAATTTTCTATAATATTGTACTTTGATATTTTAATAATAAGGGAGACTTATTATTTACGATATATTTCATGATGTCATTATTGCATAACAATCATATCTCAAAGAGGTTGCACATTTTTTAAACAATTTCAATTGTTATGAAAATGAATTCAGACATTTTTTATGGATTTAAAATCGATTTTCAATGATATATAAAGATCAAAATAATGTTAAATGATTTTGGAATGACAAAGAAATACTATTATATAGGTAGGTAGGTATTTATTACATACATATTAAATACTACATAGTACATGTACATATTATTTATATCTACATATTATTACTTGTCGCAATATTGCATATTCCTTATACATTTACAAATATATCCATATTATAATTTATAAGAACACTACATAAGTATCCATTATATTTATTCAAATCCTTTTGCGAATAATGTATTGGTATCATATTATTGTCATCATTTTATTATTATACATTTACCGAGTAGACATATTTCAATTAATGAATTATTTATTTCTGAAAATTATACAGTGTAACCAAGAAAATTGATATTTGAAATTTTAACACTCTAAAAAATGTGTCTGTATAATTTATAGACACTGGCGCAGCTGTGCTATATTTATCGTACAACATTTTTCATATTTATATTAATACAGACAATTTTAAATTTTATATTTATATTTTTTTTGGAAAAATTCAAAATAGCCAATTTTTAAATCAAGTTTTTAGAAAATGTCAAAGGTAGAACATTAATTATTTAAGACAAGTAATTTATTATCACTATTCTTTAAAATTTCAATATTTTTGTGGACTAAGACTCATTAATTTAATAACTTTTTTCAAAATATTCTTCTTGGGAATTTTTAGATGTGATTAAATATTAAATTATTTATTATAATATTATTCTATTAATTTCTATAATATTTTTTTTATATGTTTAACTAATATCAATTTTTGATTTTTATATATTAACCTACATGCTATAATTCATTGTTCAGAAATGTACAAAACAATTTTATTTATGCATGGTTACGACATTCGTTGGTTTTTTTCATTTATCCGTTGGCAAATTAATGCTCTTCAAAGTTAAATCTTTTTTGGGGGGGCTGTAAGAATTTAACGATGATAGTTAACGATAACCATAAACTACTATAACCTATAGCAGCGTTTCCCAAACTGTGGTCCGCCCCTGCTATAGTGGTCCACATGTATGCCGAAGGGGGGGCAACGAATTATTAATATTTATTATTGTTAGTTTAGGTTATTTTTACTACGGGGTCCGCAATAATTTTTACTATGCTTTAAGAGGTCCGGCGGAGGAATAGTTTTTTGAAAGACTGGTCGATATAGAGATGTACTACAATAGGTTACCTACGCACTTATGTCTATAGATTATCAAATAAGTACTATATGATACTAGAAACTGGGAAAGTGTGACGAACAAAGTGTGACCAAACCGGCTTTTGAAATTAGTGTATTTTGGGGAGAAATAATTCAAAATAAAATGTATAAATGTTGAAGATAATAAAATTATATACCTAAATAGTTTAATACATTTCTGGTATCTATTGAACATAGGAGTTACCTATTTAATCAATAGTATCGGGTATCAATTTATTATATACCTACATATTCTAAAGATAACAAGAAGAGAAATATTTAGATTTTAACGTGTACTTTTTTTAACTGCCTAAATAAAAATTATCATATAAAATATTTGAAAAAAAAGATAATATAGTGAATATAAAATGTTTCTTACAATAATGGATCAACATATTTTTAAAAAATTGTAAAAAAAAAATGTTTTTACCATCAAATTGCAAAAAAACTACAAATTTTCATTAAAAAAAAAAAAAAATATTAAACCATTAATGTAACGACAACAATAACATGTCAATAAATTAAGAAGGTAAGTATACACAAAAATATAATATTAGTGTTTAGAACAAAAGTTATTACTTATTACATTCGTCAGTTCTTTCTGTTTCACCCAGATATGTGCATTATTTCTTATGTCTATATAATGTAGGTAATATATTAGTTATTATATATTTATATCAATAGGCACTACATTATATGTGTATAAAGCTTTAAATTAGGTACGCTTAGGTTTTTGGCCTTGTTTGTTAATTCTCAGAATAAATATATTGTTTTCGATTGCATGACGGATAGCATATTTTATTTTACCTTTATTTCAAATTGCATTTTAAGTCTAGTAACTTATAAAAGTATGTAATGAAGTCAAATTAGTGTAATAATTAGATATTCAAAGATTTTGTAATAATTGTAAATTTATTAAAGTATAAGCGGAGTCTTAACAATAGCTAAATAATATGTAATAACTAAAAAACGTATTTATAGAACTCTTTATTTATTCTTTCCTCAATATTCAAAATTTGTTTTTAGGCTATTTGTTTATTTTTATATAATATATTTTCATATGGGATACTAACACAATTTTATTTCTAGATATGTAAACCTACATTATTAACCTACCCACGAACGGAACCAGAAGTCACTCAAAGAGGGGTGAATTCGCAAAAATTAATTTCCCTTTTTTAGCCAAATAGTATAATAAAACATAACGTAAAAAATACAGCCCAAGCGCAGGGGAGGGGGGCGAACGCTCCTTCACCACTGAACCTACCTGTAACGGCGTACCTATATTGTATAATATTATTATATAATAGCCTATGTAAAACGTTTTTTGTGTTTTTATAAATAAAGTATAGCCGTAGTATCATATGAAAGTTAGAGTTTTAGCTAAAATTAAAAACCAGTAGGCGGTAGTTATATATAATTTATGAAGTTATAATTTATTTCTAACTTAACAGTATAATCAAGCAGTTGAACTCAATATTTAAATTAATATTTAATTAAGTTTTTTTTCATTTTTTGATAACTTTAACTCATTATACATTTTAAATTTTACAAATTTCCATCGACCAGAATTAAACAAAGCACCAAAATCGACGTAAAAAAAATCCGAGGATAAGTCGCTCTGTTATAAGTAGAAGTTGAGTGAAAATATTGTCATTGACTAAGGTCACATGATCATTGCATCATAATAGTGAAATGGATGTGTTGAATTTGAATTCAGTGATCAATCAAATTGTAGGTACCTATACCTTCGAAAAATGATAGATACACAGCGAGGACGGTCAGCCTATACCTATTTATGTTGATATTGCCTATAGGGCAATAATACATTAGTAATTAATTTTTAAACTAGTAATGCGGCCCGAGTTTTTTTGGAGTGCATACGAATTGCGGCCTGAGTTTTTTTGGGTTACATATGAATTGCGGCCTGAAATTTAAAATTAATTTAATCATTTTCCTTCACGTTTGTATACAGACTTAGCCACTTAGGACTGTCTGTAGCATCAGTAGATACTGCAGGTAGGTTAAAAATGATGTTTTGTTTTTATTTAAAAATGTTAGCACATGGTAAAAACGTATATTATATAATTTTCTAAGGTTAAAAATGTTTTTTGACATTAAAATCTGATATTAAAATGTTTTGTTATTATTAAAAAATTTTTAGTATAATTTAGTAAAACTCGTAGATATTATGGCACTATCTTTTTAGTACAGCAATATCGATCAACATTATTTTTTAAATTTTTATGGAAACGAAATTTATATCCATCAATTACATATAAACTGCGATTTTTTTCACTCAACATTTCACTTAACATTTCATTCGACATTATAAATAAATTAAAAACAAACAGAAAAGCGACGGAACGTTCTTAGCGGTAGTAAAGCGACGACTAAGGTGTACTTATTAGTTATTGGTTATATTTTATCAGTCAAGATTAAATTATCTTGAATTAAAAAAACCCGGGCCGCAACTCGTCTGTACCCAAAATAAACACGGGCTGCAATTCGGATTAGACCTTTTTTCGTAGTTATCTTCGGGACGCAATTAGTATGCAGCCCTATAGATGTTTTACACGCACTTCATCCCAAGATCGTCCCTAGACCCATCGTAGAGAGGGGTAAAAACTAAAGGTATTTATTCATAGCCTTTCCATTTTATAGTTTTAAATTGCGTATTGTAAAACAAATATTTATTTTTATAAATAGTATGTTTTAAATGGACATCGTAATCGCATGTGTTGTTTCTGTCTTACCAGTTACCAATACATAGAAAATGTTAGGTTTAGAAATCAGAATAATCCATTTTACTCTGTACATTTTGATATTATAGTGAATTTCTTTATTACATAATTTTAAGGTAAATATTATTTAGGGTCTTGAATATGATTGAGTAAGATTTTTTTGATATTTTAATTTTGAAACAAATTAGATAATAATAGGTATTTAAAATTTTTAAAAATATAAAATTTTAAAATGCTCATAACTTGTTTTAAAATTCAAATATAAAAAAGCATACTTGGGGCCCTAAATAGTATTCTTATCTTTAAATAACAGGTCAAACAACGCAGTACATAATACTAAAAATTAAAAACAACCGAGTAAAAGTGATTTTTCTGCAGTAAAATTTGTTATGTCGTGCGTTAATTATAACTTATTTAAACCACCCCATTGGCTGTTTTTTTGTGCACCGATAGCTCCCCTAGAAATTCCAAGTTGGCAATCCATCCTGCAGTGGATTGGAAACAGTGGCACATGGTCACAGTACTTGGTTGATTTTCGGTTCAAGTGTACTAGCTACTTATTAGTTATTGAAAAGTATAATAAATACAAGTAGGTACCACTAAATGAGAACCCCCGACTAGGAAAACCCGAAAACATGAACCGTAAAATCGAACAGATGGCGCCACGGATGTCTTCCCTTAGGCGCAACTAGGGTAAAAATTCTGAGCGGCTACAGGCCACCTTGCAAAATTATTTATTTAAAATAACCCATGGGAAGCTTGTATAGTTAAATCTAAATCAATAAGGGATATTTTTTGAGGGGCTTACACC
>NW_021778346.1:0-1229 GCF_005508785.2 Acyrthosiphon pisum | reverse complement strand
TAAAATTGTGATGGAGTACTTCAATGTTTGTATGAATTACAACAAATAAAAATAATGCAGCAACATATTGATTTCTGTTTTGCCCACTACATGTATCAGAATACAGGGAAATCTCTTTAATACTTTCAGGGAGTTGATATATCCACTTTAATAATGCTGATCCAATCTCAGAGCTTCCTTTTTTACCATTAACTTCGGTCCATAAAAAGCAAAATGCATTATTTGGTGCAGCAGCCTCGTATAATGTTAAATTATATACACAAAGTTTCCTACTGTAGTACATGGCTGATACTTCAGAACTTGGAATTTGGAGGACACTTTGAAGGTCGAATGTAGCACTACAAAAAGATTGGTCACTTGTAGCTCGTTCTTTATCTAATTTTTTTGCAGCAAAAGATTCATCTGTAGCTTATATATTTGTATTATAGAAACTACGAAACAATTTTAGTTTTGAGAACAAAAGGTATTTATAAGTTACATACATAATTATTAAACAAACTACAAATTATAAAATCATGAGACACAATTACAACTACTCAGTCTTCACGAGGTACATTATTCGCGACAAAACATTTTTATATTATTTTTACTTAACCTAAAATAATAATTATTAATTATCAATTATTACAGTCTGACCACCTGCGCCACATACTCCCCCTTCAGTGAGGGTCAGTCCCTGAACCTCACTGGTAACCGTACTGCTCGGCCACTACGGGTAGTCTTCTGGTCAGGTGATACACTTCTCTTCTCCTTCATTGCTCCTTGAGGTACTTGGTTTTGGTTTTTGTTTGGTCGTTGATGAATCGGTAACGTTTGAGATACATGTCCCTGGTTAAAAGGTTGTTGGATTGGTGCTTCAATGTAAGCGGGTTTTACTCTATCTATGGATACTTTACTCTCTCTTTGCCGGATTCTTAATGTCATAGTTTTGTCTGTTCTTTTCAACACTTCATAAGGTCCATCATACGGTCTTTCCAATGGTTTTTTGACATGGTCCTTCCTAAGAAAACATAATCACAATCTTTTAGTCCTTATATACAAAAATATTTTTTTTTCCGTGTGCAGATGTTGGGGTCGGCCTTATCTCATCGAACCAAAGGCGTAATTTGGCAGCGTATGTTCCAGGTCTTCATGGGTATTACTGGGTGTATAAACTCTCCTGGTAACCGTAGTGTACTGCCATACACTAGCTCTGCCGATGTAGAATTTATGTCTTCTTTTACACTATT
>NW_021778345.1:0-821 GCF_005508785.2 Acyrthosiphon pisum | reverse complement strand
TTAAGAATTATATACTCATGTCAGCAAATTTCCAAAAAAATATTTTGAAAGAAGTTATTATAATAACTTACGTATACGTTCCAAATTCATTTAATCAAAAAAATATTGATATATCAAAAATTCCAAAAATAAACTACTTGAATTAGATAAATGTTTTTAGTATAAAAATTATTGTTTTTTATAATCAGATTCACAAATTGGCTATTTTGAATATACTTATCTAAAAAAATTGAAATCAAATTTTTTATTTTTTATTTTCAATATTAAAAAATAAGTACCTAATTAAAATATATAAATAATTTTTTGCATAATATATTTGAAACTATAATAAACTATTATAAACTATAATAAGTGACTATAAATTGTATATAAAAAAACAATTTAAATATTGATTAGAACAAAAGTTATTTCAAAAGTCAGTTCTATTTATTACATCCTGTATAGGATATTATACTATATAATACAATACACAATTACACAGAATGTCGAAAACTTGGAACTCATAAGTGAACACCAACTGACAAGTGATTCGTATATCGTAATTAGGTTTTTGTCCGAAGGGAAGTTATCCAATAACAATTAAGTACTATATAAAAAAATTAACATAATATTAATAACCTCTTTTTAATGACAGGTATTTGTAATTAAGTGTAACTATTTCAGAATTTAGGAAATATTATAAAAAATGAATTATTATAAAATAGTAAATTAAAATAAATAAATCATTTTAATATTTAAAATAAATAAAAAATTATTCTTAAACAAAAAATAAGAATGAATTTTTAACACACTTGGGTGACCCATGTTTCTGTTTTATATAA
>NW_021778343.1:0-744 GCF_005508785.2 Acyrthosiphon pisum | reverse complement strand
ACGAGTATAGAATTTTAACCTGCGTTAAGTTAAAGTTACTCAACGTTGAACGTATAAAATAAAATATTGAGAAAAGTATAAATAGCATGTTACAACTACAGCCATCAGATAGGTATTATCCACACCTATAATATATAACCATAAATGTAGAATAATACACTTACATTGCAACTACCCAGGGGCGTATTTACGGGGGGAGGGGGTCCATGGGGTCCGGACCCCCCCTTGACTCGTGTTAAATGTTGTGTTTTTACATGACTAAGAAAAACAAATTTTATTACACGATATGAAGGATTTTGAACAAAATTTTAGAAGCTTCAGTTATCAATATTTTCAATTAATATAGTGATTTTTTTTGTTATCAGTTTGGTACTGAAAATTGTTGAAAAATATCGAGTTCATTTTTTAATTCAAATATTTTGTAGTTTTTTTCACTGCCAGTATCTACAGCCACTCCAGAGGGATCTTTTTCAACCTTAAAAAGGTTGAAAAGTTATCTAAGACCAACACTGAATGAAGTAATGTATTTTAAGAAATATTTTTATAAAAGTTAGAACATAACTATATTAGATTCTGAGCGGAGCGATGAAGCTAGTGGTTTTACAATGGTGTTTATTTTTTTTTTTTCATGTATACAAAATTTCTACCAGAAGGAGTGCTTTGATTTCAATATGTTGTACCTATCTTATCTTTTAGCAAATTGGATTAAGATGGTACTTTAAGCAGGTCATTTTTTGATTTTCT
>NW_021778342.1:0-884 GCF_005508785.2 Acyrthosiphon pisum | reverse complement strand
AAAATTATAATCTAAATATTTTGAAAACTATGTTATTGCGTTCATTTGCGTACAGTAAACTAAAGTTATATACGTACAAAGAAATTTAAATCGATGATTTAAAACAAAACAACCAAAATCAATATTCTTTGTCGAATATACAATATCATAAAAAAAAAGGTGGGTAAGTGGATTTCGCTCTGCTGTACAGTAGGTTACAAGTGGGTCACTGTATAATGGATGGTATTAAATTTGAATTCAATGATATAATATCATTGTATAAGAAAAACGATTCTGAGCGGAGACGGTATGTTAGTCTAGGTATAAGACATAATATTATATTAGGTACTTATAATAAATTCCAAATTAATCATATCATAATATCTATTAGGTACTTATAACGCGTTATACATCAACAAAAAACCGTGGTACTATCATAGATATATAATAGTATACTTTAGAAGTTTCAAGTACCCACGAATAATTTTATACAATCACAACAAAATAACTAAAATAGTTATCCTAGGTTTTTAATATGTAATTTCGTCCAAATTTGTACTTAAAATGACTATAAAAATAAACTGCGTAAATGTATTTTTTAGATTTTTTGGTAACAGAATTAATTACTTACGTGGAATCTTGTTTTAAATTTTCAATTCTTAGATACAAAAATTGAACATTTTATAAATTTTTAACTACAAAATAATTTTTCAAATTAAAATTTGATAAATTTTGTCAAAATTTGATCTTTAAAGGCTTATAAAAAAAAATTGTGCCTATGTATTTTTAATATTTTTCAACTGATATTGTAACAATATATCAGGAGCTTTGTATTAAATTTATACACTTTTTGGCCCAACAGATAAAACTTTATTGATATTTATAGAAAAAAATACTAAAAAAAT
>NW_021778341.1:0-1680 GCF_005508785.2 Acyrthosiphon pisum | reverse complement strand
TTATAAGTTTTAAGTACAAATAATTTTCAAATTAAAATTTGATAATTTGTCAAAATTGATCTTTAAATGCTTATAAAAAAAAATTTGCCTATGTATTTTAATATTTTTCAACTGATATTGTAACAATATATCAGGAGCTTTGTATTAAATTTATACACTTTTTGGCCCAACAGATAAAACTTTATTGATATTTATAGAAAAAAAAACTAAAAAAATTTAAAACTGAAAATGTCCGTAAACAGCTCAAAAAGAGTCAAAATATTTTCAAAATTGTATGGTGTATAGAAAATGCTAATATAAACATTCAGTAAATTTTCATGTATCTGCAGTTATTCGTTTTTGAATTACAACAAAATAAGGAAATCACTACATGAGAAATCGAGTGAATATCCAATGTTGTAAAAATTTGAATTTCAAACGATCATAAAAATTTAATTTGACTTCCTTATAGATATTTTTTGTTTGATAAAGGTAGACAATCTTATAAGGAATCTTGTATTACATTTTCATATCTTAGATTTAAAAAGAAAAATTTTTATGAATTTCTAACTCGAAATAATTTGCAAATTTTCGTGATTTTTCCATATTTTGTCATTTTTTGAACTTTAAATGTTTATAAAAAAAAACTGTGACTAACGATTTTTAATATTTTTCATCTGCCTTTGAAACAATATACTAGGAGCCTTCTATTAAATTTTCAAGCTTTTTTATCCAACAAATAAAATTTTATTGATATTTTTAGAAAAAAAAACTAAAAAAAAATGGAAAATGAAAATGTCCGTAAAGAGCTCAAAATAAATCAAAATATTTTGAAAATGTTATGGTGTATAGAAAATGCGAAGATAAACATTCAGTCAAAATTTCATATATCTACGGTCATTTGTTTTAAAGTTACACTAAAAACCAAAATCGATTTTCTCGAAAACAGATTTTGCGTAAAAATTCCCGTTTTTCCTTAATTTTTCTTTTGTTTTTCACGGCGCTTTTGAAAACTACTGGGAAATTTTTACTTTTGACCCCCCAAAGTACCAACTAGATTCACTTTCCAATCATAAAAGTTACTGTTGAAGAAAATCGAAGCAGTTTTACTGTCCTAAAAGGTGATGACAGACACAAAAAAAAATAAAAAAATAAATTAAAAATTAAAAAATAAAAAAAAAACACACATCATTGTAAAATCAATACATTCATCGTTCCACTCAGAATCTAAAAAACTTTAAATTTATATTCGTATAACTAATGAAATGTAGGTACTTTGACAGTTATAAATGTTATTGACGAATATTAATCGTTGGTGAATCGTTTTCGATGAGCTATCTTGTGATGAAATGTTTTCGACCAGCTTTCCTAGGTCTTCTCGAATAGCGTGTGCACTAAATAAAATGTCGATATTATATGACCACGTTAAGAATGTAAATTTAGGTGTGAGTTTTGAAAGTACCCACGCCAACTACGACTGCACGGTCCGCCAAATCCGATTAAAAAAAAATTCTTATTTTCAATAATCTTTCAAATGTTGACGATAAATGCATATTGTTAGAGTTCGTTGTCAGGTAATTAACGAACACAACACGATTGATTTGAACGATAAATACTTTATTAAAAACAATACAGTTTAACTGATGTGAAACAGTGACATTAAAATTTAACAATTTAACAAATTAACAAATTAACAGACTA
>NW_021778340.1:0-3592 GCF_005508785.2 Acyrthosiphon pisum | reverse complement strand
TTTTACTCAAACTATTATGATAACTCCAATACCCCTATCTCTCTTTGAATAAGATGGTTTTATATACCTAACCAATAAGTTATAACAATAATATATTTAACTATTCAAGACAAAACATTAACTTGTAAAATGCTAGTTCATCGGTTTGGCAATAATAAAAAAAAAAAAATGAGTATCTGCTCAATTAGTAACAAATATTATAAACAAAAATGTTAAACTTATAACTTAAGTCTCATTACCAAAATGAATGTTTTATTTTTTGGATGAAGAGCTGACGTTGTTCTGACACTCCATAATTAAAATTCTCTAAGATAAAGTATCTCATTTTGTTTTGAAAAATTACATATTATTTTTACAGTAGATATAAAAGTAAAATAAGAATAGTGTAAATGAAAAACTTGATTTGGATACTTTAGACTCAAAACTACATTTTAATTTGGCGTGCAAAATATTATATAACTTATAAGGCTCTATAGTAAAACTAGGTATTTCTTTAAAAATGGATGACGTCGATAATAATATATATAACTAAAATACATAGTCAGTGATTTTTTTTTTTAAGTTCTTACTTCTTGGGCTAAGTTTGTTGGAATACTTAGCTACTAAAAATTAACACAATTATTATTATAATATTAAAATAAAATAATTAATTATAAATTATAAATTTAATTCTATACTGGTATATTTAGGTTAAGTAATTTTTGGAGTCGATTTAATGATACTGGTTGACGTTGACATTAGATTAATTATTCAAGTATACTGAAGTACTAAGCATACAATTAGGTATTATAGTTACACTAAGTCCTTCGATTATTTTGAACTGTAGTTTATATGTTGTGTGTATTATAGTAGTGTTCATCCCACAATAGGTGGTATTTACTAGTATTTAGTATTTAGTATTCGTGATACCAAAATCTTAAGACGTTCATATTGTATTTGTATTGGCAAAAGCCAGGTTTTAAATTTCTATTTTTTGGTTATAAATTGTTGCTGCTTAAATTCTAATATTTTCTAAAATCGTTTGAGTTAATACCATTTGATTACACGGTATCAGGCTGATGGACTTATCAAACACAATATTGACGAAAAAAACCTAACATAACCAAACGGTCATCACTTCCAAAAATACGCTGTTATAATAATTATTTTAACTATAGTTGCAGTAGCTATCTATTTTTAGGTATGTCAAAATATTTTATATTAATATTTTACGTTCTATGTAAATTAGAAAAATTTCAATTACGGTATACGATGTCATGATTGACAGAAACAATCACTCGAATAAAAAAAATCACTGCGGTTATTATTATATTACTGTCTTACGTAAATACTGTTGTACGTTATACAATATAACACTTATGTATAGACGAGTTTACAAATAATATCTGCGTGTAAAGTTTTATTGTTTCGTGTGCGTAAAGTAGGAAAAATATTTAAGAGCATAAAAAAAATTATCTTTGTGTGTGTGTGCGTATGGAATAGGGGAACGATGGCAACAAGGGGTTGGGAGGGGAGACTCACCGTATAAAATCTCGGCGGCAAAAGGGCAATTCCGGCTAATGGAGAATTACTCCGTTTGCCAACTTTGCTCTTTCCGGTAGTCGTCGTCGTCGTGTACGCACAGCGGCGGCGTGGCGGGAAAAACCACAACCGTTTCGGCGACGACGCCTGTTCAGTAGTTCTCTCCGGTTGTTTATCGTCTCGCCGCCACGCACAACCCCCTCCCCCCGCCCCCCGATCAAACGCGTTGGTTTTTGACACTCGCACAGACGCCCGAAACGAGGCGGTGGCGTCGACAGTGGCAGCGGTGAAACCTAAATGCTCGAACGCAATTTACCACATAACATCTGACGTGACATTAAGGGACGGGCTGAAAATTCGGTCGTTCGCCCACCGTTTGCGGGGCAAGGGCCGATAAAGGTAGGGGCCAATGAAGACGGGGGCCTAAATGGGAGGGGGGTGCAATTTATTACTTAAGGGCTAAAAAAATTCATCGTCTATTTGAAAAAAAATCACAAATTTTTAGTTGTATACCTTTTTTTCGTGAAAAGAGGGGGGATTTCCCTTAATGCTCCCCCCTGTATCCACCCTTTTGCTTTGGTGTTTTATTAATTTCCTTACGCCTATTCCACACGCCCCCGCCATTGATGAGGTCCTTGTTTTCGAGGCGAGAACTATACACTACAGATGATGTTCGACACGGCTCTTGGTCGAAATTTGATCGGTTTGGGGCACGCGCAACTCGTGTGTCGTCACCGCGGTCTTCACACGTGGTAAGATATGTTTACGGCACACTTAAGAAATATACTGTTAACATTTTATTAATTTAAGTATTTTATTTTTAAATATAATGAAGAAGTACAGAAGTAATGATAATATTTAGTATTTGAGTGGTGGCATGGCATTCGAAGATTAGCAGTATTTCAATTTTATAACAACAAAATAAATGTAATTAAAAACAAATAATAACATTTTTTCTTGCAAATGTCTGAATGGGAATATCCTACTTACATCACTAACAGACATTCGTTATGTTTAAAATCCAAATCCGAAGTATAGGTACGCTACTGGTATAAGAAAACTAAAACCTTTATTTTTTTTGAAAATTGTGGAATGGAAACTATTAGTACATATAGGTCAATAATTGACCTATACATTGTGAATATAATTATTATATACACAACTATGAATGTAAGATTAACAAAAGTACTTAAAACTATATACGAATCACATTCTGACCCCCCCCCCCCCAAACTCCTAGGGTCCACCTCTGGACTCTATACCTACTTTCTGTTATTCTACACATTTTTAAAATCTACAGTTCATCACTATAATAATAATATAACAACGCCGGTTCACCTAAACTGTACAGGTAACATTAATGTACCTAAATTGCCTATACATTGCGCCGACATACACTAATGTAAAAATAAAGCAAGATAAACATCGATTGACGATGACAGCAAATTAACTATCATTCACACAGTATGATGATGATGATTATGATGCATCGTTATATTTTGTAATACATCGTTGAATTCCAGGCCAATATTTAACACTAACTTTATTTGAAATATTTAAAATATTATTATAGGTTATCAATAACATTTTGTATTCAAATAATTAATCAACTGCAGAGAATCTCGGCATGCCAATAAGTGTGAAATAATATTGAAATACAAATACTTTTAATACTTACATTTTTACTAAATATTTTAAACTTAATTCTTGATATATGCGTAAGCGTAATTTAACGCGGTTTATACCAAAATAATTGACATTTTAATATTATACGTTAGATCACAATATAATACAACCATTCGCATAATGTAACTCAAAATTGTACTTATTGAATGAACGTGTTCAATCGTTTGACAATTTAAACATAGTTTCATAATGGAGCTAATATTTATGGGGTCTCTGACTATCTCAATAATATATATATATTGTTTTAGTCTACGTAACAATGATGACCTGTCTGGATTTTCATGGTATCATTGTTTATTGTGTTTGCATGTTTCAATGTTTGTATATTATGAACTGTGAATAAATTTAGACAAGTAATAATAACAATAATCATAACTACACGAGA
>NW_021778339.1:0-1121 GCF_005508785.2 Acyrthosiphon pisum | reverse complement strand
AAATGCATATTATAAAAGTTTGTGTTTACTGATAAAATATGATAGTAATAGTTAATACAAATATTAAAATAATGATAACCACATAATAATTGAAGTTAGTACCAAGGTTAGGTCGGTCTATCCGACAAATCTCAATAAATGCTTTTGACCAAAACATTTGGTAAATGGCGTGTATGACAATCATACAACTGTCTAGACACGAGCAATGAGCATTCAATGATTAAAAAATAAAGTGGACATACTGCAATTCCGTTTTAGATAAGATTACTAGGTAAATATGCAGTATTTACATTGAGAAATTATTATACTAGTAAAATAAGCAGTATCTCCATTGGATATACTGCTTTATTCTCTAGTAAATGCTATATGCATGTACATACTGCGTATTTCCCTAGTATTTGACAATAATTTGGTCGATACGACATTTTATAATGCATTTTAAAGGCATTTTTAGTGGAGTTACGTTGTTTTTCATAAGGAAAAAAAGAAGCGGAATTATACAATTATGCCGAATATGAAATAACCTCAAATTTGTAAATTTGGCACTTACTGCTTATTCCACTAGGAGGGCAGTATACATATAACAACAATGCCGTTATACAATATGTATATACAAACGATTATGCCGCAAACCGTACGTGTTATGGGACTTCTTCTTATTTATTAACAATGCGATGGAGCGTTTTTAATACCCCCGAGCTCGATTCGGCGGGCGTTAGAAACGCATTACATAATAAATCACCTGTGATCGGATACGCTCGATGAATCACGCGGTACCTACCTATATAATATATATATAGCTGTGTCCTACTACTATACTACTACTGCTACCACTATTACTTCTAATAATAATAATAATAATACAACAGCACGCGTGAGTGAGCGCGTAGAGCGGAGCGGACGATTCTTTTAACACTCGTTTTTCGAGTCGACTTTTGTAGAATTTGGTTTGGAGAGAAAAGAGTTTTTTCCGGATTTTACAGTATACAGTATAGTATACCAGTTGCGCCTGCCTAAAAAAAATCCGTATTTCAGGCTCAGTGTATCAAAAATTGTGCATTTTTTTACACATTATAGATGAATCAAAAATATGAAAACTACTTATAACTTTCATTATAATA
>NW_021778338.1:0-711 GCF_005508785.2 Acyrthosiphon pisum | reverse complement strand
CCACTATATATCAAATAACATGCATCAGTAGTAAATATCTTAACATTTCTAACAGTAAGCCAATATATGAGTGTGAAATTATAAAACGCTTATCCAGTTCACAAAAAAATGCACTACTTTGTGTAGTAGTAATAACATTAAGAAAATGAAATTGTATGAAATGTATGAAAATAAGCCTGACCCAGTGTATCCCTCGTTCAAGATATTCTACAATTTAATTTCTATTTAATAAGTATAAGTAGGTACAGAAACAATGTATATAACATGTTTAACATGTGCATAACACAGAAGAGCATAGTGAGCGCATATTGAACATGTAAGAAACTTTAACCGTAGGTTAGACACTATTCATTGTTACATACTACACTGAAAAAAATATCGTTGGTAATATTTACAATATACTATTGTTAACGGTTAACAACATTTAAATTGTTATAAGAACAATATTTTGTTAGTTTAATAATCGATACTGTTGAAATAACATAAAATATTATCAAAATGAAAATATACATTGTTGTAGAAAATTCTACTAAAAATATTATTATCAAATCAACAATACTCTTTTTATCCGGTTTTAATAATCAATAACTATCAATATTACACGGGAATTGTCAATATGATAGACGCATGGTAGAAATGATGAAAATTATTATTATTATGACAATAACATTGTCTGCGCGATAATATAAAATTGTTCTGCTGCGCCGCCGT
>NW_021778337.1:0-889 GCF_005508785.2 Acyrthosiphon pisum | reverse complement strand
TGTAAGTGCTATTAGTTATTAAATATACTATGAATCTACACGTAACTGTGATTCTTTAACTTAGTAGTAGTATTATTCTTTAATTTAGTAGTTGTTGATATATATTTATTTATTATTATGATTGTGTTGTGTGTATAGCAAGTACGTACATAATGTATTGTACAACCACAAAATATATTAATAGTGTAGTAATGTAAATTTAGATTTGATTGTAGACTTATTGTAACACTACCACTACAAATTTATGAAAATAATTTATCTAGGAGGAAAAATTTCCGATAGGTGTTATGTTGATCCACGCTGTTTTCAATTTATGATAATGTATAATGACTTGTTTCACACCAAAACAATGATTATAAGTATTACTATATATGTCAGTTTTGACCTAATTAATTAGTAAATAACCAATTAAATTTTAAAAGAATGTCCAGAATGTATGTGTAGTCAGATATTTACTGTACAATCAAAACCATATGAGTTATTTATTTATTGTATAGCAGGTACATAATGTTTTGTAGAACTGCAATTAATAATTGTAATTGTAATATATATTGTAATAATTATAATTTATAAATTAACTCTAAGGTCAGATAATTTCTATACCAAGTAAAATTATGAAATAAGAGAACAGTGAATTAAGTATTGAAGTAATGTAACTTATTGTCACACTATCACTACAATATTATTATGAAAATAATTTATTCAGGAGGAAAATTGAAAAATACTAAATGTACAATAATGTAATGACTTTTGTTTCATCACACAACAAACTCAAACTGCTAAGGTAATAAGTATTACTGCCAAGTAAAAGGGTTGAAGTCAGTTTTGACCTAACGTATTAGTTATTGAGTAATTCAATTTCAAAAGAATGTCCAATATGTATAATGTA
>NW_021778336.1:0-795 GCF_005508785.2 Acyrthosiphon pisum | reverse complement strand
CACAGTTGTTGAAAATTGGAAATGGAACTTTAGAAAATTAAAATGGTTACATTTCTGTCAATCACACAATTGGACGGGTGGTCAATAACGTGGAAGAGTTGATTTCTACAGTTTATCGTGACATTTTTAATCTGTCCAATAAATCTTATCAGTGGATATGTGAAAGAGCTATTATCTCTCCGAGAAATGTAACAGCAGGATAAATCAATGATATCATCCTTCTAAAATTCGACGGACACTCACGTGAATATCTATCTATTGATACAGTTACATCAACAAATGATGGTATTCATTATCCATAAGAATTTCTCAATTCTCTTTGTCCTTCGAGATTTCCTCCTCATGAGCTATAATTAAAAATTGGTGCTCCAATCACATTATTACGTAATATTCAACCACCGAACTTATGTAACGGTACAAGATTACAAATAAAATCGTTGCGAAATAATATAATAGAAGCAGTAATTCTTACAGGGCCAGCAAAAGGAGAAATTGCATTTATTCCGAGAATTCCCATGATTCCCTCAGACTTGCCGTTTTCTTTCAAACGGCTTCAATTCCCGGTTAAAGTTTCTTTTGCCATTGCGATAAACAAAGCGCAAGGTCAAACATTCAAGTACATTGACGTAGATCTTCGTACAGAGTGCTTTTCACATGGACAATTATACGTGGCATTTTCTCGAACTGGGGACCCGAATCATCTTATGATTTTAATTTCAACAGGAGATAAAACAAAAAACGTCATATACTCAGAAGATATTATAAAATTATTATATTAATAAATTATTTCTTTTT
>NW_021778335.1:0-834 GCF_005508785.2 Acyrthosiphon pisum | reverse complement strand
ATTAAAAAAACGAATAACTGTAGGATACATGACAAATTTCACTGAAATGTTCATATTTTCATTTTCTATACATGATAAAATTTGAAAATAATTTGACTCTTTTTGAGCTTTATTGTTGGGTAAAAAAGCATGAAAATGTAATGCAAGGCTCCTGATATATTGTTACAATAGCAGTTGAAAAATAATGAAAATACATAGGCACAATTGTTTTTTATAAGCATTTAAATTTGAAAAAATATATCAAATTTAAAATTTAATAATTATTTTTAGTTAAAAATATTTAAAATGTTCAACTTTTATAGCTAAGGATTAAAAATTTAAAACAAGGTTCCACGTAAATAGGTTATATATAAATTACTTTATTCACAATAATATCATAAAATATACTTAGTAATATCATAGGCTGTTTGACCGTTTTCGCTCAGAATCGTTTTTCTAATACAATGATATATCATTGAATTCAAATGTAACACCATCCATTACAGTGACCCACTTATAACCTACTGTACAGCAGAGCGACATCCACTTACCCACCTTTTTAGTCTTATTTTTCTATTTTTAATTTCGGTTATACAACTTATACAGGCTGCAAAAGACACGTTGATGTATGATAATGTTGTATAGTTGTGTACACAACAAAACCGATCTATTGTTCAATCTTAATTAGTAACTATTATTATAACAAAATGGTTTTATTTTTTTCTTTCTATATAATATTTTAAAATTTTTATCTTTGGGCCCCCCATTATGGGTTGCGGCCCTGGGCCCGTGTGTTTGACAACACGTCAACACGTGGCCCGCAACACACCCGGTTATTGCGGCACTGGCATCAAG
>NW_021778334.1:0-886 GCF_005508785.2 Acyrthosiphon pisum | reverse complement strand
CATAAATGTACACGATATAGCAACCCGAGGTACGTAGGTACATGCATATTATAATAAATAAATGTATACATTTTAAGAGTCGATACGGTGGTTGGGTCGGGTTAGTTAAATTATATAATAAAATAATTTAGCTCGAGTCGACGCAGATTGTATTAAAATATATTATTATTCATCGACTGATCGCTATGCCATAGGTAGGATTTTATATGAACATAAAATCAAATTAATAAATAACACTATTTAATTGATCTAATAGGTACTTAATACTATCTACATTAGAGACATGGGCTCGATATTAAATATTAAATATTACTAAATACTAAATATTAAATATTATACTATATAGTAGGTACTTGATATTATATTACTGTTTTTAGGTGAGTCACATTTGGTTAGGTTAAAATACTGCTGCAGATTCTAAATAATACATTATTTATAAAGACTGGCGATTACATTTTATAATGATATAACTGTATATTATTTGATATATAGGTTTAATTATGAGAGTATTATATGAAATAAAATATTTAATAAATAATAAATTTGATACATTTTATACGGGTCTAGGACATTTCGCCGCGACCGATTCGCCGCGACCGTTTCGCCGTGACCGTTTCGCCGCGGACCGTTTCGCCGCCGTACCGTTTCGCCGCGGACTTTTTCGCCGCCAGACATTTCGCCGCGGACCGTTTCGCCGCAACCGATTCGCCGCCGGGACGTTTCGCCGCCGGACATTTCGCCGCCAGACATGAGTTGGGGGCAGTCGTCCGAAAATAGATAAGGTAGCTTATACCAAAATACCATACCAGCATATACCAGCATATTACAGTGACACCAATTTGAAAAAACATCGTACAGTGATGCCATGCTAGCGGCACTCGTCGCT
>NW_021778333.1:3093-4165 GCF_005508785.2 Acyrthosiphon pisum | reverse complement strand
ATGTACCTATATATTTTTTTTTATTTCTTGCTTTCTGGCGCAGTCGCTCAAGTTTTGTCTGTTTATTAAACATACCAGAAATTATTTTTGATTCTTGAGCAGTTTACGGTAATTTTATATTTTTAGCCACACCACCTATTTATTTTTTTTAAGTCATATTTTGCCCAAATTAAAATATTAATGTAAACACGCGTCACGAAAAAAATAAATTTCAGCTAAAGTAACACAATAGGTACCTACATAGAATAGTTGAATCATACACGACTGTCGCAGTTAACTGAAGTCCGTGATCAATGATAATTATTAATAAGAGTTTATTAATAATCGGTTGTTGTTTTTAGAATTTGTATTAGTTTAAGATTTTAGAAATTAAACTATACTAGATAATGATACTAATTATTATTATGGTTGTCCATACAACATAAACAAACATACATAAATACATACCCAAAAATACAATGTGTATGTAGGTACGTCACCGCATACGTCTAAATATAAATATATTCCAACTATCAATTAGTAAAAATGTATTAATGTGACAATAATTTCTTTTGTATATATAGTATAATATTTTTTTTAAATATTATAAAATAGGCATGTTTTTGCGCTCATAAAATATAATAATGGTAAAACGGCAACAACTGGGAACCGGCCCATCGGGCCGCTTTTAAAATCAGACAGTGGCAAATGCCCACCTTGCCCCCCCCCCTCAAATGATGCCACTGTGTTGTATTTACTATTTATCGTAGTATTTTCAATTCGGTAATCGGTATAGGCCGCATTACTTATTTACAAAAAATTATTTTAAAGTTGCATGCCATAAATTAAATGATTTCTTTTTCTCTGCGGGCCATAAAATTATGAAAAAACAAATAAAGAGACATGGAGGCACGGGGCCCCCTAATCACGGGGCCCCGGGCATTTGCACGGAGTGCCCCACCCCCTGACGCCGTCACTGTACACACAACATTTAATCATTTTTTTTTTATTATTATTACAGTATTATGATATTACATTTATTATTATGAGATTGAGTGTAATAAAATAAAATATAATTTATTTATAATCCTGA
>NW_021778333.1:0-1054 GCF_005508785.2 Acyrthosiphon pisum | reverse complement strand
CATTTAAAGTTCAAAAAATGACAAAATATGTAAAAATCACGAAAATTTGCAAATATTTCGAGTTAGAAATTCATAAAATTTTCTTTTTAAATCTAAGATATGAAAATGTAATACAAGATTCCTTATAAGATTATCTACCTTTATCAAACAAAAAATATCTATAAGAAAGTCAAATTAAATTTTTATGATCGTTTGAAATTCAAATTTTTACAACATTGGATATTCACTCGATTTCTCATGTAGCGATTTCCTTATTTTGTTGTAATTCAAAAACGAATAACTGCAGATACATGAAAATTTTACTGAATGTTTATATTAGCATTTCCTATACACCATACAATTTTGAAAATATTTTGACTCTTTTTGAGCTGTTTACGGACATTGTAAGTTTTCAATTTTTTTAGTTTTTTTTTTCTATAAATATCAATAAAGTTTTATCTGTTGGGCCTAAAAGTGTAAAAATTTAATACAAAGCTCCTGATATTTTGTTACAATATCAGTTGAAAAATATTAAAAATACATAGGCACAATTTTTTTTTATAAGCATTTAAAGATCGAATTTTGACAAAATTTATCAAATTTTAATTTGAATAATTATTTTGTAGTTAAAAATTTATAAAATGTTCAACTTTTGTATCTAAGAATTGAAAATTTAAAACAAGATTCCACGTAAGTAATTAATTTTGTTACCAAAAAATCTAAAAAATACATTTACACAGTTTATTTCTATAGTCATTTTAAGTACAAATTTGGACGAAATTACATATTAAAAACCTAGGATAACTATTTTAGTTATTTTGTTGTGATTGTATAATATTATTAGTGGGTACTTGAAACTTCTAAAGTATACTATTATATATCTATGATAGTACCACGGTTTTTTGTTGATGTATATCGCGTTATAAGTACCTAATAGATATTATGATATGATTAATTTGGAATTTATTATATGTACCTATTATAGATAAATTTTTTTAAAATACTATAGACTATAATATAATATTATGTCTTATACCTAGACTGACATACTGTCTCCGCTCAGAATCGTTTTTCT
>NW_021778332.1:0-821 GCF_005508785.2 Acyrthosiphon pisum | reverse complement strand
AAATATGTGTGAGTAGTGTGTACATAATATATTTATGTTTATTATGTTATAAATTATAATACTGCACTAAATACAAAACTATTTTTTAATGTTAATCACATAAGATAAATTGATTATTATTTTTAGATAACTTCAACAAGGCATGGCATAAAAAAGTAAAAGAAAAATATTCTTCTACGGACACAAATGATGATTCATCAAAAAAAAAAAAAAAAGACTTCTTATGTGTCCTTCTGATGATACTGATGATGATGACAATGATGATGATAATGGTAATATTTTTTAAAGTTTTTTATCTAAAACTAACTACATAGCATATTTATTAGGTATTTTTTTAATTTTATTATTAATTAATATGCAGGTATCAATTTTAACATATTGCCATATAAACAAGTAGTAAGTACTCCATCAGTTGCCCTGGAACCAATTAATTATGGAGCTTCTACCTCATCTATAATTAGTCAATTCTATGCAGAAAATAATTTGAACGTAGAAGAAACTAAGCAATATACCGAAATGCAGCCAAAAACAGTTCAACAACTAGAATATCCCCAAAATCATTCATTCGCTGAGGTAATAATAACTATTACAATCTCAAATTATTCAATATCTAATATTGTTTATATTTTATTGTAATATTATTTTTTTTTTTAATTATATTGTTTATACAGTAATAGTGAACACAATAATTAATACATTTAATTGTTAGCTTTTTAAATTTAAATTATAATTGTATGTTTTTTAAAATAATAATCATTCATTTATATCATTAAAATTGAAATTGAACTGTATGGAATAGCTAACAAAACTAAGTAATTTAT
>NW_021778331.1:0-813 GCF_005508785.2 Acyrthosiphon pisum | reverse complement strand
TTTTTACAACATTTGATATTCACTCGATTTCTTACGTAACGATTTTCTTATTTGTTGTAATTAAAAAACGAGTGACTGTAGAAACTGAAAATTTCACTGAATGTTTATATTAGCATTTTATATATACGATAAAATTTTTAAAATAATTTGACTCTTTTGAGCTGTTTACGGACATTGTAAGTTTTCAATTTTTTTAGTTTTTTTTTTCTATAAATATCAATAAAGTTTTATCTGTTGGGCCAAAAAGTGTATAAATTTAATACAAAGCTCCTGATATATTGTTACAATATCAGTTGAAAGAAATTAAAAATACATAGGTACAATTTTTTTTTATAAGCATTTAAAGATCAAATTTTGACAAAATTTATCAAATTTTAATTTGAAAAATTATTTTGTAGTTAAAAATTTATAAAATGTTCAATTTTTGTATCTAAGAATTGAAAATTTAAAACAAGATTCCACGTAAGTAATTAATTCTGTTACCAAAAAATCTAAAAAATACATTTACGCAGTTTATTTTTATAGTCATTTTAAGTACAAATTTGGACGAAATTACATATTAAAAACCTAGGATAACTATTTTAGTTATTTTGTTGTGATTGTATAATATTATTCGTGGGTACTTGAAACTTCTAAAGTATACTATTATATATCTATGATAGTACCACGGTTTTTTGTTGATGTATATCGCGTTATAAGTACCTAATAGATCTTATGATATGATTAATTTGGAATTTATTATATGTACCTATTATAGGTCAATTTTTTTTAAATACTATAGACTATAATATAATATTATGTCTTATACCTAGA
>NW_021778330.1:0-723 GCF_005508785.2 Acyrthosiphon pisum | reverse complement strand
AAAAACTCATAAAAAATTTAATTTGAGTTTCTTAGACATTTTTTTTTTTGATAAAAGTAGATTATCCTATAAAGAATCTTGTATTACATTTTAAAATCTTAGTTCTAAAAAGAAACATTTTTACGAATTATTAACTCAAAATAATTAGGTAATTTTTGTGATTTTTACATATTTTGTCAATTTTTGAACTTTAAATGCTAAGTAAAAAAAACTGCGACTAAGGATTTTTAATATTTTTCAAATGTCATTGTAACAATATAGTAGGAGCCTTGAATTAAATTTTCAAGTATTTTTACTCAACAAATAATGTTTTATTGACATTCATAGAAAAAAAAACTAATTAAATTGGAAACTGAAATTGTCCGTAAACAGCTCAAAACAAATCAAAATATTTTGAAAATTTTATCATGTATAGAAAATGAAAATATAAACAACCAATGAAAATTGTATGTATCTACAGTCATTCGTTTTAAAGTTACACCAAAAACCAAAATCAATTTTCTCGAAAACAGATTTTGCGTAAAATTCCCGTTTTTCCTTAATTTTTCTTTTGTTTTTCACGGTGCTTTTGAAAACTATTGGAAAAATTTTACTTTTGACCCCCCAAAGTACCAACTAGATTCACTTTCCTATCAGAAAAGGTACTGTTGAAGAAATCCAAGCACTTTTACTGTCCTAAAAGGTGATGACAGACACAAAAAAAATTAAAAATTAAAAAAAAAA
>NW_021778329.1:0-785 GCF_005508785.2 Acyrthosiphon pisum | reverse complement strand
TAAAAATGAAAAAAAAAAATAAAAAAAAAAAATTTATAGAAAAAAAAAATTTTAAATGTCAGTAAGCAGCTTGAAAAAAGTCAAAATATTTTGAAAATTTTATCAAGTATAGGAATTGATAAAATAAACATATGATATAAATCTCAAATTTCTAGGGTTATTTGTTTTTGCAACAAAATAAGAAAATCACCACATGAAAAATCGAGTGAATGTCCAATATCCAATAGCCAAAATATTAGCTAAATATTTAATATTTGAAGGAAAATAGTTTCTCATTTTTGAAGAAAAATAGACCCAACCCATTCAATATCAGTGTTAATATAATAGCTCACTCAATATTTTTTACGAAAAATAATATGATAGTATTATTTATTACTGTTTGTTGTAATATTGACTAAACCCTAAAGTTTTAGATTGTAAATATCTTTATAAATAAATAAAAAGAAAACTGATTATAATATTATAAAAATAAAGTATTAAAGGTAATATTATGTGAGTTGTACTCCTATAAATATTTATCTTAATAATAATAATAAAAAAAAAAATGTTTTTCAGAAGAAAAAAGAAAAAACTGTTGTCCTAGTTGTGACAGCTATATTATTGTACAAATACAAGAAGAATTTCTTCCATCTTCTTCTAATAATCTAATGAAACCCTCAGAAATAGAAGAACAACATTTTGTTGAAGAAGAAAACTCCAATAATTCAACACCTATTAATTCAAGATCTAGTAAGATAAAAAATATAGTTATTTATAGTTATATATTATATGTATTTAATAACAAT
>NW_021778328.1:0-943 GCF_005508785.2 Acyrthosiphon pisum | reverse complement strand
AAATCTGACAAAATTTATCAAATTTAAAATTGAATAATTATTTTTTAGTTAATAATTTATAAAATGTTCAACCTTTGTATCTAAGAATTGAAAATTTAAAACAAGATTCCATATAAATATTTAATTCTGTTACCAAAAATTCTAAGAAATACATAAGCACAGTTTATTTTTATAATAATTTTAAGTTCAAATTTAGACGAAATTACATATTAAAAAACCTGGAATAACTATTTTAGATATTTTGTTGTGATTGTATAATATTATTTGTGGGTACTTGGAACTTCTAAAGTATACTATTATATATCTATGATAGTACCACGGTTTTTTGTTGATGTATAACGCGTTACCTGATTGATATTGTGAAATGATTAATTTGGAATTTATTATTAATACCTATTATAGGTCAATTTTTTTTTAATATTATAGATAAGTAGATATACCTATAATAGGTATGTCTAATACCTAGACTGCAGTGGCGGATCTAGGATTTTTTTATGGTGGGTGCTATTTTGTTAATAATAATAGCCTTAAAGTACTTACTATGAACAATTTGGGGGGGGGAACTAATAATTTGATACTTAAACATAATTAAGCAATATAAAAATTATAAACAATTTAACATATATTATTTTTTAATTATTAAGTACTTTACAATGCAATATAATATAATATTATTTTAATTTTTTACAATTATTATATTGACCAATCCTCCATTTGCATTCTTCTTCTTTTTTTTCTTGAGAACTGATCGACAACTTAGTCAATATCTATATCTTTATCTTTATGAATATTTAATAGAGCTAAACCATTTAGTCTAGACTCAGTCATTGTAGAGCGCATTTAATTTTTTAATCTTCTTAAGGTAGAAAAAGATCTTTCAGCAGTTGCTGTTGATACTGGAAGTGTAGCAAATAATTGTAAGAGGATTTTGATGTTTGGAAAA
>NW_021778327.1:0-882 GCF_005508785.2 Acyrthosiphon pisum | reverse complement strand
ATGTGTATAAACGTAAAATCGCAAACTTTGGATAGCCATAACTTCCAAAATAACGGTTTCCGCAAAAAAATTTAAACAGTTTCGAAATCAGAGTTATAAAACATGTCTTTTAAAATTTAAATTCGTAAGGAGCGTGGTAAAGTGTATTTTAGCATAAAAAAAATTACAAAAATTAGTAGTTATCATTGATTGACAAATCAATTGAATGTATCATAGTCATGCAATGCAAAAAATCCAAGTATAGGTACTCAAGCAAATTCTTACCAAAAAAAACGTTATGCATATAATATACACCGGCGGCCTGGCCGCCCCCCTAAATGTGTCAAAAATTGGCCGCCCGGGGCAACAGTACCCTGTAGCTCCCCCCTAAATACGGCCCTGACCACCTATATACAGTGTTAATGGTAAATTAAAATCGCTCTTGGAATTCGGCATCGTTTTCTAAGGACCTTTTTTAATAGTTCTGATCAGACGGTTTGCACCTAATTGATATCATGACGACGCGTTAGTTTTAGATAAGTAGATTATTAAATTACTATACTAATAATGTGCAGGTATCATAGAAATATAGAATATAAAATTTAGCTAAGTGTCCACATTATATACATATTTATTGATTATGAACGATCCGACAAGGCAATACATTTATTTGTTTTACAATGATGAGTGTTGTGTATATAATTATTATTTTTACGTCCGTCGTACCTGTCTGGAGTAGAACTAGTAGAAGAAATGCTTTTTTTATTTTTGACTTTGATGGCATTTTATGATAGCAAATTGGATCTAGTTGGGAGTTAATATTGGTCGCAGAATAGTATACTTCTAGTCGATAAGTCGTACTAGTCGTAGACATTTTTGCCGAGGCAAATGGTTTAGCAATGG
>NW_021778326.1:0-1288 GCF_005508785.2 Acyrthosiphon pisum | reverse complement strand
TTAAGTAGATATTGAAACGCGCTCGTCTTTAAAATATATTACGCTTACTCGAAAGTCTAAACACTGGCGTTTGAATAATTGCGCAGGCGTAATGTGTAGGACGAATTACCTTTTTATCCATATAATACAATTATAGTGATATGTTAGGGCGAGTTTCTTATAAAGTATTTGAACGAATATGATACAATATAAAAGATACAATTGTAAGTTTGTAAAGATTAAGATAAAAATAATATCTAAAATCTATAGAGAATTTTTATCAATCTAAATGGCACATAATTTCAGTTTTTTTAATTATACACACTTATATTTAACTTATATATTATTTTAATTCTAGTATAATTTTAACTTGATTTTCAATCATTTAAATTTTTAATCAAACACGCAAAGAAAAACAATCCACTTTTAATCATACCCGTGGAGATCATGGACAGCCCAAGTCTGTCAAAATGAGAGAGAAAACAAATTGATAAAATACAGCACCTGGGATATTAAAAAAAGATCGCCCAAACACATTAAAATGTTTTAAGATCACTCGCTCAAACGCATTATGCTAAATTGCCCAAACACAGGGGCGGATCTAGATATACCAAATGGGGGGGGGGGGCTAATTTAATAGAAAGACAAAATATTTAGTTTTAATAAATACAGGGTGATTGATTAAGCGTAAAACACTCATTATCTCAAAAAGTATTCACTTTTTTCAAATTTTTTTTTTTTTCAAAATTTTAGATCTACGCTGTTCTAGAATTATATAATTTTTTTATATTTTTCACTCTCATATTCATTAGAAAAAACACTATCAACTTCTGATTTTCAAATGGTAACCTATACTTTTAATTTCATAAATTAATAAAGCTATTTTTTTTATGAATTATCACGTTTAAATTTTCATTTTTCATTAATCCATTGATGAGATATAACTCCTCGAAGTTGGGTAGTTTTGGCAGGTGTTTGTGTGTTAATGTGTTATACCTAGTCGGTAGATACCGCAGCAATTTGGATTTTTATGCCCCAGAGTAATAGATATTACACTTTTCAAATCATTTCAAGTACAGTAAGCTTATAAATTGTGCCCCTAAATGTATTGTAAAATGCCCATTTAGCAGGGCGTCAACCGTGCGCCCCACTAAAAGTGATTGCGGCACTGCTGCACTTCTCATAATAATGCTTATCAATTATAAAGACCAGAAGCTAAAAGTAATAAACTCGATATCGGTCGAACCCAAAGTATAATAGCGATAACCATTGTACCTACTCGCTACAATAACTTATTGTCATATTATAA
>NW_021778325.1:0-785 GCF_005508785.2 Acyrthosiphon pisum | reverse complement strand
CCACTAATAATGTAGATGTTGAAGTTGTAGTCTTCTTAGATCTTGCGCATATGGTGAAGCTTGTAAGAAACGCTTTTGGTGAAAAAAAATTGTTCAAAGACTGTGATGGAAATATAATTAATTTTAATTTTATTGAACGTTTGTTTATACTGCAGGAAGAAGAAGGTGCTCTTTTACCAAATAAATTGAGGAAACAACATATATTTTTTCATAAACAAAAAATGAAGATAATGTTAGCTACCCAATTATTGAGCCAATCGGTAGCTGATGCTCTAAAATGTTGTAAAAACGTTTTGTGTATTGAAGAGTTTTCTAATGTTGATGCAACTATAATATTTATTAAAATATTCAATGCTGGATTTGATATTCTTAATTCAAGATCATCAAATTGTATTGGAAATAAAAAGGCAGTATGTGAGGAAAATATTAAATAAATATCAGAATTTACAAGTCGTATAACAAATTACATTCAAGGGTTAAAAGTGTATGAAAATAATAATTTTGTCCCTGTTTTAAAATCGAATAGGAAAATGGGTTTTATTGGTTTTATTGTTTGTTTAAATTTATTAAAACACGAGTACTCCAATTTAATAGCAACAGGCAAGTTAAACCATTTAAAAATGTACAAGATCAGTCAAGACCACTTAGAAATATTCTTTGGCAGTGTGAGGTCATTGGGTGGATACAACAACAATCCTACAGCTCGACAGTTCCAATCAGCGTATAAAAAGCTCGTTGTTAAAATAAATGATATCCCTAGTTTTAACACAGGTAATTTCATCCCA
>NW_021778324.1:0-1439 GCF_005508785.2 Acyrthosiphon pisum | reverse complement strand
TATCAAACAGACACTGATGCGAAGGAGACCAAAGTGTTGTGGGAATGGGTGTCATGCACACGGTGTTGTAGATGGATTGCTATAAATTGCATCCCCGAAATAGATAGGATTGATTACTATGGGAGTAGTGATTTTCTGTGTCTATTATGCCAATAGAACAGGTAAAAATGTGCTGTGTAAAAAATACTGTTTAAAAGTATTGAAATACAGATATAGATTTTTAAAAATACTTAAAATACGTATTTGAATAATCAGTTAAAAAAACATATTATCATATATTACATTGCTCTCAATTTTTATATTTATTTTACATGATAGAAATTAAAATAGAAAATATATATTATAAACTAAAAATAAGTATTTGAACATTAGTATTTGATCATAAATACTTTCAGAAAGTATTTGATTGAATTTAATTTTAAACAAGTACCTACCTACATTACTAAACTGCTGTAGAACAAATGGGATTGAATTCTATATCGTTTTTCAGAATTTAATTATTTTATTATATTTTTATTTATTTATTTAATTTAATTAATTTTAACAGTTGATTTGTCCACAATTAATGTACAAAATGTAACCACACCAATTATGCACATCTACACAGCTTATATAATATTAATATATTAATATAAATTGTATTGATTTGTATAATTGCCAGTCCGAAGTCTGGAACTCAAGACAACCATAAATTAAATATACCTACCATAGATTTACAACAGTTGACAGTTTGCATTTTAAACATTTTTAATCTATTTTATTAGTCTATTGGACATTTTTGTGTGATGAGGTAATTATGAGAAGGTTAATAAAGAGCACCCCACATGTTTTATTTAAATAAAAGAAATAAGATGGAATCTTAAAAAGAATCCTGGTTACACCCACATAGCAAAATTCTTCCCGGGATGTAAATTTACATTAATATCAAATAACTCAAAAAATAACTGTTGTATATTAAAAACTAGTGAAATTATTTTAATTAAGGAATTTTTGTTTGATACAAATCATAAATTATTTGGCTTAAAAGCAAAACAATTTTTGGAACAAGTTGATCTTTATAAAGCTCCTTGTCCATAATCATTAATTGGTATTCATGTAGTAGGTAAATTGTCATCAATAAGTATTTGGCCCATTTGTCAGGTGCAAAAAAAATGTTTTTGTTATAGACTTCCTTGGAATATAAATAAATATGTATTTTTTCTTCTCTTAAATTCTGATAGTGATGATATACCAGATATGTAATTTTTTTTAAATATTAATTTACTTAATAACTTGATTTTTTCCTTATTTATTAATGTACAAAAGCAATAATTTAATGTTACCATAAACAATAAGCAAGGTACCTAAATTTTACTTTTTAATAATGGTATAAAGGTACAAATTACTTAAACTTATGATATACTAATTATTAAAATGTTTTTGGTTGTTGAATCTGATGA
>NW_021778323.1:0-976 GCF_005508785.2 Acyrthosiphon pisum | reverse complement strand
AAAAAAGGTGAGTAAGTGGATGTCGCTCTGCTGTACAGTAGGTTACAAGTAGGTCACTGTATAATGGATAATATTAAATTTGAATTCAATGATATAATATCGATGTATAAGAAAAACGATTCTGAGCGGAGACGGTTTGTCAGTCTAGGTATTAGACATACCTATTATAGGTATACTTATCTATAGTATTATTAATAATTTTCAAATTAATCATATCACAATATCCATTAGGTAACGCGTTATACATCAACAACAAACCGTGGTAACATCATAGATATATATAATAGTATACTTTAGAAGTTTCAAGTACCCACAAGTAATATTATACAATCACAACAAAATAATTAAAATAGTTATTCCAGGTGTTTTAATATGTAATTTCGTCCAAATTCGAACTTAAAATGACTATAAAAATAAACTGTGCTTATGTATTTCTTAGAATTTTTGGTAACAGAATTAAATATTTACGTGAAACCTTGTTTTAAATTTTCAATCCTTAGATATAAAAGTTGAACATTTTATAAAATAATAATTCAATTTTAAATTTGATAAATTTTGTCAACATTTCAACTTCAATTGCTTATAAAAAATAATTGTGCATATGTATTTTTAATATTTTTCAACTGCTATTGTAACAATGTATCAGGAGCCTTGCATTAAATTTTCACGCATTTTTACCAAACAAATAAACTTTTATTGATATTTATAGAAAAAAAAATTAAAAAAATTGAAAAATGACAATGTCCGTAAGCAGCTCAAAAAGAGTCAAGTTATTTTCAAATTTTTATCGTGTATAGAAAATTCTAATATAAACATTCAGTGAAATTTTCAAGTATCTACAGTGATTCGTTTTTTAATTATAATAAAATAAGAAAATCGTTACGTAAGAATCGAGTGAATATCAAATGTTGTAAAAATATGAATTTCAAACGCTCATAAAAATTTAATTTGAGTTCTTATAGACATTTTTTTTTTT
>NW_021778322.1:3253-4330 GCF_005508785.2 Acyrthosiphon pisum | reverse complement strand
TATTGCAATCGGGCAGTCAAACACAAAGTCTCCGATCAAATAGAAAAACCGACGTCAAATTTTTTCGGATATCGATAGTGATAGTGATTTAAATGAATAAAAAAAAGATATAATATATAGGTTAATTATGTGTAGAAAAATACCTCGTTGATGTTGGTTGTTGCCAGTGAGTATACAGTGGGTGTTGCGACCATATTCTAATCGAACAGGCAACCACCGGAACTCGCTGTTAACAAAACCGTATATCGACTGGTAAATTTCAAACACAGGGCGGGAACAATACTAGTTACTCGCAAGGTAATACACTTAATGAATAGAGATAATTAAATGAATAAGTACGAAGTAATACGATAAAACAGCATGTTGGAGCTAATCTTCATAAATTTGGAAGCTAATCTTTATATATAAAAAGACTTGTCCTGGGTGATTCATCATCGCTTAGCCGGAACTGCTGAAGCTATGGATATGAAATTTTCAGTAAATGTTCTTATTACTATGTATAGGCGCACTAAGAAAGGATTTTTCAAAATTTGCATTTTAAAGAGGTGCTCAAACAGGGATCTTGAGGTTCACGATGGAAATTGGAAATTTTATTTTTATTTATTTTTTAAATAGTTGCCATTGGCTACAGTCTACAGTATAAATTAATATTTATTTATTATTGGTTTCCATTGGTTATTTGGGCAGATCAGGTACAAGTTAGCACCAAATCAAGTTATTGAACATTGCAGCAAGTTACACCCAAAAACAGTTGAACAATCATAATTTTTTAAGTTGCAATTTTTTACGGACAACGGAGTGCACGGGTTCAGCTTGGTATGAATGTTTGTGTGTAGATTAAACCTCTGGGAAGAAGACTGACTTATTTAGGAATGGTTAAATTTGGTTTTTTTTTATACGATAGGTAAGACACATAATATCAATTGTTCAAAACAGCTTAAATTTCTTATTACTGAATATGCAACACAAAATATACAAGGTACATATTTTGGCTGTAACTGGAAGAAGACAGACTAATTTAGGAATGGTTAAATTTGGTTTTTTTTATTCATCTGATATTAGTAGTTATGTTAGGTT
>NW_021778322.1:0-832 GCF_005508785.2 Acyrthosiphon pisum | reverse complement strand
GTATACCGAACAACATGTCTAATGCAGCTGGATAAAAGTTTGAATTCAAAATTAAATAATTTAACACTGAGTTTATAGAGAATTACGTTTTGAAGGGAGGAAAAAGAAACATAGTAGTATTGTGGAATGGACATTCCGACAGAAATATTTTGAAAAGGTTAAATATAGATAAATTCGAAATTCTAAATATAACATGCTACGATAAATACATTACAAAAAATTTCACCATACAATTTGAATTATTAAAAGAACACAAAGTAAGAAAACTTCTTTTAGAACAAGATGTAGGATATTTTGAAAAGAATGGTAGAAATTTAAATTTAACGGAAGCTCACAGTACCATTTGCACAAAAAAGCATAGGATAACGTACGCACACGACCCGAAAACGGACGTGAGGCTTACAAAATGTATATTCAACACAATAGTTAGCAAACAGGGGTACGCAAATTTTGTAAAATATTTTGATTAACTAATAATGTAACTACACGAACATAAAAGTGTAATTAATTAAATTTTAATTAGTCTGAATCACAAACAATACTACTAAAGCAAATCTAACACAGCATACTGTATTATCCGCATAATAATAATAAAATACAGCAGCTTATCTAACAAAATAATAAATTAAAAGTAAAAAGAGAACAGGAAATAACAATAACAATAATATTAGATAAAAGTGTAAATAAAGTATAAAAATAATAATCCGAATAAATTTGATTACAGAATATAAACAAATGAAAATAGGATTAGAATCGGTACGGCATATAATTTTGAGTCATGTGATCTAATATATATTAAATTTCGATCGATGGTGCATTATTATATACCGTA
>NW_021778321.1:0-901 GCF_005508785.2 Acyrthosiphon pisum | reverse complement strand
TAAAAAAATTGTGCCTATGTATTTTTAATATTTTTCAACTGTTATTGTAACAATATATTAGGAGCCTTGTATTAAATTTTTGCACTTTTTGGCCCAATAGATAAAACTTTATTGATATTTATAGAAAAAAAAAACTAAAAAAATTAAAAACTGACCAAGTCTGTACACAGCTCAAAAAGAGTCAAATTATTTTCAAAATTTTATCGTATATAGAAAATGTTAATATAAACATTCAGTGAAATTTTCAAATATCTACAGTCATTTGTTTTTTAATTACAATAAAATAAGAATTTTGTCACATGAGAAATCGAGCGAATATCAAATGTTGTAAAAATATGAATTTCAAACGCTCATAAAAATTTAATTTGAGTTTCTTATAGACATTTTTTTTTTGGTAAAGATAGATTATTCTATAAAGAATCTTGCATTACATTTTAAAATATTAGTTCTAAAAAGAAAAATTTTTACAAATTATTAACTCAAAATAATTTGCTAATTTTCGTGATTTTTCCATATTTTGTCAATTTTTGAACTTTAAATGCTAATTAAAAAAAACTGTGACTAAGGATTTTTAATATTTTTCAAATCTCATTGTATCAATATAGTAGGAGCTTTGTATTAAATTTTCAAGTATTTTTACTCAACAAATAAAGTTTTATTGACATTCATAGAAATAAAAACTAATTAAATTGGAAACTGAAATTGTCCGTAAACAACTCAAAACAAATCAAAATATTTTGAAAATTTTATCACGTATTGAAAATGGAAATTTAAACAACCAGTGAAAATTTCATGTATCTACAGTCATTCGTTTTAAAGTTACACCAAAAACCAAAATCAATTTTCTCGAGAACAGATTGTTCTTTTGTTTTTCACTGCGCTTTTGAAAACTATTAGAAAA
>NW_021778320.1:0-882 GCF_005508785.2 Acyrthosiphon pisum | reverse complement strand
TACATAGGCAACATTTTTTTTTTATAAGCATTTAAAGATCGAATTTTGACAAAATTTATCAAATTTAAATTTGAATAAATATTTTGTAGTTAAACATTTATAAAATGTTCAACTTTTATATCTAAGAATTGAAAATTTAAAACAAGATTCCACGTAGGTAGTTAATTCTGTTACCAAAAAATCTAAAAAATATATAAGCACAGTTTATTTTTGTAGTCATTTTAAGTTCAAATTTGGACGAAACTACATATTAAAAACCTAGAATAACTATTTTAGTTATTTTGTTGTAATTGTATAATATTATTTGTGGGTACTTGAAACTTCTAAAGTATACTATTATATATCTATGATAGTATCACGGTTTGTTGTTGATGTATAACGCGTTATAAGTACCTAATGGATATTGTGAAATGATTAATTTGGAATTTATTATAGATACCATAATATCTATTATTGGTCAATCTTTTTTTAATACCATAGATAAGTATGTAATATATCTTATACCTAGACTGACATACCGTCTCCGCTCAGAATCTTTTTTCTTATACAATGATATAATATCATTGAATTCAAATTTAATACTATCCATTATACAGTGACCCACTTGTAACCTACTGTACAGCAGAGCGACATCCACTTACCCACCTTTTTTTTGTATTGTTTGTTATTCTAATTATAAGATTAATATTACGGTAAAAACACATTATCCAAAAAAGTGGTCTCGTGCCTTATTGTATATTGGTCATAGTTCTTGAAACTCTTGAGTACGTTTCATATTTCAGTACACACCGTCCTTTATTATTCATCACTAAAAGTGTTGCAAATGACGATTCTGTCGTTTAAATTAAAAATTAAAAAAATTTACACTCAATAAATAATTGT
>NW_021778319.1:0-746 GCF_005508785.2 Acyrthosiphon pisum | reverse complement strand
AAGCATTGATACAATTTGAAAATAATACATCTATATATATATTTTTGTTAGTCGTTACATTAACACATATTATTAATTAATTCAATGAAAACTTATTTCAATACATATACATATATCTATTATTAATTATTTATTTATTATTATAAATTTTTTTTTTTTTTTGTTAGTTCTATGTTATTTAAATTATTTCTTAATACAATAATAAATGGAGTAAAATCTCTTTTTTTTTTTTTGTTAATAACTTGATAAATGTTCTTATAATTATTGTTAATAGCCATACACTCATTTCACTCATAATATAGTGTGATTAATTATATAAAATATAGTTAGTTAGTACTTTATTATAATATCTTGTTGACTTAAGGTCAGTTCCTTATGCTATCTTACTAATATATATTTTTTTTTTTTTAATTTAAAAGTATTATATCGATAGTTATGAAAACTCTATGTTATTTAATTAATTTTATTCCCCTTTCTTTTTTTTTTTTTATATATACTATTATCCGAATCCTATGCTATTAGTGATATCGTATTTTAATTGTTTTTGATTTCAGACTTACTCTATATTTTACGCGCTGATTTCAGAATATATAGTGTTGTAATATTTTACTACACTGCTATCTTTATTTACTATACAAACATTTGGTACAGTTTTGCATCTATCCGTCTATTTAGCGTGTCGGCGACTATACTCATAAAAATGGGTCGAACACCCGCCTAGATGTAGTGCTGTCATAATATTATTA
>NW_021778318.1:0-918 GCF_005508785.2 Acyrthosiphon pisum | reverse complement strand
CGAATTTTGCAACAAATAATTAGTTTTTTTTTTTTGTATTTACGATTCAACTGAAGGCTTGCAAATTGTGAGAATAGTCTCGTAAATGGTTGCTAATTGAGTGCTAAATTTTGAGTTAAAAAAAATGTCATAATTTTTATTGGGTGGGGTTGGGGACATATACGTCAAAAATACTTCGCACCGCGTTCTCGCGCCACACTACTACTCGCCCACCGACCTGCAGAGTAAACTGTTCCTATGTGTATAGTAATATGCTTAGCACTCAACAGAATCTGGACAGGTTCGCCGACCAAATTCTGTGAGTGCTAGTGTATGTTGGTGTGTGTAGGTGTGGGTGAAGACTTAAAATTAAGGACAGATAGGTGACTCAAGAATGGTAATACTAAATTTGACTATTTAAAATAGTTGCTATATAGGTAATTCACAATTTAATATTAATTTTTAAGTACAAAATAAGGTGAATAAAAGCAATACAATTGACATTAATGAATTTCGTCGTCTCTTGACCCGACAGCAAAAAATGTATACCTAATAAATAATGAAATCTCACGATTTGGTCGGTGCGCGGCGGGCCTGTTCTATACCTAATAGTAATAAAAAAATATATAAAAGCTCGCAGCTAGCGATTGGCACCCCCTAACAATAATATAAGTATAAACAGCTTGCCAACAGTATAAATTTTCCGCGTTGACACTACAGAACGGACCGAATACTTGGGCTGCCGTGTTATATAATAATATTAGGTACCTACGCAGCCGACACAAGATAACAAGTTAGGCAATCAATAAATCGTGCAAATCAATAATGTGCAAATTTATATTTTTGAGCTTTTGGTGAAAAAAATTACCTAGCTATTTATTGACATATATGTGCATGGCTGACCAGTTGCTCACCTATTCTATAATAATATCAAAAATA
>NW_021778317.1:0-959 GCF_005508785.2 Acyrthosiphon pisum | reverse complement strand
ACTAATGCATCGTATGCCAAGCCATTTTAATGAAAACTGTTTATACATTATTGTTTAACGGTGATAATGTTGTATAATACACAATTTGCCTGAACTTGAAGAGAATGTTTTTCAAAAAAATCTCATGAAAATTATGAAGAATACCAACTTCCTAGATGATAAAGTGCTATGATAAAATAAAATTAGTTTTGTAATTATTAAACAAAGAGTGATAACAAATATAGTATACTCATGTCAAAAAAAAAAATTACCTTCAAAATGTAAGTAGGTATTAAGTAATTTATTAATACTATTAAATAATCTATTACAATATACATAATATTATTAATAATAATCAAATTGTATTTTAATGTCATAGGTAGTTTCATAAAATAAGGTCCAATTAATTGATTTTTAAAGTACTGTACATACATTGGGGGCTATTTATTTGGTCCATTCCAGTAATAATAGTTATGTTTCATCAGTAAATAATATTATTTTCATCAACTATTTTGTACTTGAGAATTGGATTTTTAGAAAACAATAGTAAAATACCTTGTTGTTAACTGTAAGCTTACCTATCTAACTTGGAACCTAGTACATTATACATTTTAATATTAATAAGTCGTAATACCATTTCAGAACTTTGATCGTAGTATAAGACTAAGAATACAGAATATGATTGATAACTAATAAATACATTTTTATTGAGTTATTGTGTTCAATCATCATATGTATGGAAATTATATATGTAAACATTTATGTATTCTATACTCACAATTAATTATTTTGGTCCAAATGAATTCCCATTACACTTAGCACAGATAATACCAAAATCAACATTCTAAAATGTAAGTTAATGAATTTAAATACTATATATTTATTTTTAATATTTAATAATAATAGGTTTTAATTATTTTTCAGAATATCAATTTTAATATTTGGAACAACTATGAATGTATTGATGTAATTATTCAAAT
>NW_021778316.1:0-3478 GCF_005508785.2 Acyrthosiphon pisum | reverse complement strand
CTCGGATTTAAATAATCCATTAAATACATTTTGTATACTATAAATAATTACTTATCTATATCATGATATATAATATTACGACAATCGGTAATTATTTACACGATTCGGTTATTATTATTATTATTATTATTATTTCCCCTGCAGATTTGAAGACCTCAGACGAACAACAAGACATTTCAAATAATAAAAATTTTCAAGAGACACTTAAAAATATCTCTAAAATTAAACAATAGTTTTAAAAATATACCAAAAATATTTTTTGTTTTAACTTAATTTTGTATAATAGTATAAGTCAGTGCAAAATTGAAAAAATCAAATTTATATGATACTGAAACCAAAAAAAAAACTGGGTGCTTCTATTGAATATTTAAGTTGTGTCATCATTTTGTTTGTATTACTCTAGTTGTTGAGCTATTATAGTTATGTAGTAGAAGCTAATCCAATAACTTAATGTCTCTAAGTAATACGGTAGAAAAGATCTCGAATGTTTCAATTTACCTCTCGACTTTTTTTCGTTACACTTATATCTCTTTAAAACTATTATTTCGTATATTTTATTTCTCTATGTATAATTTTTATAATTCATATAGTTTTATAATGTACCTCTTTTTGTACTTAACTCATATACCTTCAGTAATGTAAATATCTATTTATTTTATTATAAATTATATTATTAATTTTTTTCTCCAATAATTTTTTAATATGCTCATACTTATTTTTTCATTTAATTTTTTTTTTTGTTCAAATTCTGTTTTTATAATTTTTAAGTACACCTAAAGTAAAGACCATATTTTTAAATTCCGGATATGTTTTGTATTATTAAGAGTATCATGTGGTGTTACAAACTTCTATTTTATAAATAAGAAACCCCCTTATTTTCTGTAAGTTACTTAGCTGATGATTGTCCTAAACATTTTCATGTGTTTAAATCAAAATTCTGAAAAGTAGTTTCTGAGATATTAAAATGATTATACTAAGGATAATAATCCTTAAATATAGTTTAACAAAAATATGAACTATATGTGATATTAAATATAATATACATTATATTTATTTTTATTGATAAATCAACAATAGTAATTACTAATATTTTTGGATCATCTAAGCCCCAATATCTATTTAAAAAATTACCATGGTATTATTAGACATATTATCCTTAGTACGGAGCACCTATATAAAGTTATTTATATACATCTAAAAACCTACTCATTAAAAGTTTGAATTCGATAGGTACACCAAAATATTACTAAAAAAATATCATCTGAATAATTTGAGGTGGAAAAGGGGTTCCTATAAATCAGAATTTTGTATTGTCATAGTGGTACAAAAACTCTCAAATATTCGAAAATATGGACTTTAAGTGTATTTTAATATTCCAAAAATAAAATTTTGAATATATGTATAATTTAAGCATAAAACAGGGTGAGCATGTGGTAGTGGATGTGCAAAATAACGAGGACGAGTACGCCACCCTGGCCAGGTGAACTGAGGTCAGGAACAGTTTTGGGGACTTGGTTGGTTGGAAAAGGGGAATACTAACAATACACGTAGTTTCACGTAGACGGACGACGCGAATAGCTGTGTGATGAGGCGTTTTTAAAAGCTGTACGCGTATTCTGTTGTTGCTTCCGATAAGAGTTTCCCCCATGACCGAGGGCAGTGGCTATGTGGGGTCAAGAATTAGGTTCTTGATACTTTTGTAGTGGTCGGCGGTAAGTCACCAACACACTTTCTCCGACGCCACAATGACGAAACGTTTCAGGTTCGACCGAGCTTGACTCCACGGTGGAGTTACTGGAATAGGCAACTCTAATTTTCTCGGTTTTTTGTTTTGATTTTAATACTGGTTTCCGCTTCTGTTTCTTAACGGTTTATACGGGTCCAAGCCCTGAAAAAAAGTTATTTAAAAACGTTCCCCTAAACAATTACAAAATTACGTTTAAACATTTTCATTCTGAGACGACAAGAATGGAATTTTAATTAAAAACACAAAACGTAATTACTGTACACGTGACCTATATTGATTGTATTGGTTTAGTACTAAATTATTCTTTCATAATGTGTGTACTCGAATAACCCTTAACATAAATTTCATGGTTGAAATGTTTGAATTGCTACAGTCAATATTTAAATATTCTCTACCTTCCATGGAATTTGCATGTATAAGCATATTATATTTGTTTAGAATAATAAATTGCTAGGTCCCAGACAATTTTTCATATAAAATACTTTTAATACCTTTAAATTGCGCCATGCTAAATATTTTCCGGTTACATAATAAATTATGAATAAAAAATGATTGTGTGTAATAATTTCACGGTCGTTTAATAAGAGCGTCATCATTATTTGATGCCTAAAATGTTTATCATAAAATAAACAACATTTATTCTTTAATTTCAGATTAAATTAAATCCAAATTTTGGAAACAAGCTTTCGATATGAAGACTGCATTTCAAATAACCTTAAGACCTATGTTAATTTTATGCAAGTGTATAGGATTAATTGATATTTCATATTATTTGGAGCCGACTGGATTTTTGGTTCAAAATAGAATTTCAACGTATAATGTGTTTCTAGAAATAGGACGGATGGTTGTTTTATTAATATGCACGTATTTATATGTTCATCAGTTCAAACAAGATTGGTTTGTACTTCAAACATTACATATATTTAAATTTTGTATTATCATTATCGCAGCCAAACCATCAACGAAATGTATAATTAGGTAGGTATACATTTATTATTTTTAAACATGAATTGCTCAAGGATGTAAAATTAGTTTAATATTGTTATACTTGTACAATATACATGAATGAAAAAATTTGTGAATATGGGAGCTAAAAATTAAATATAAGTTACAGCTATAGGTAATATTTCAAACAAGCATGTCGAAAATATACGTTTCTCCTGGCCGTAGCCAGGAGTTGTATATGGGGAGGGTCTAGTTCCATAAGAATTTTATAGAGGACATCATTATAGGAAATAACATTGAGTTAAACATTAAAATATAACTATCACTAATAACTTTTATAAATTACTAGGAAAACTAGAAATTTGTATAAATACATTTTTTAAGGATAGTAGAACGATGAGCATGCAAGCGTGAGTGAAGCAACTTGCTTCCATGGCCATTTTATAATATTGGCTTAAAATAATAAATATTGCAAGGAGTATCAAATAAAGAAAAACTATGAATCGAAATGAACAAACTATCACTTCCTTACACAATTATAACAAATATTCAAACCCCATATTCCAAAACTAAACGTGGTAAATTGAATTTGCAAAAAAATGTTTACAGAGATTGAAGATGATATCATACCTACGGTTATACCGAATTTCAAATTTACACTTGAACAAAAAATGGACAAGTAATTTAAAAATTATGTAGGTACCGATTGTAATATTTTTTCAAATTTGATTATAGATTTAAAGAAGTTAATAAGATACCTATGACTTTTTTATCTCGTAATTATTA
>NW_021778315.1:0-1651 GCF_005508785.2 Acyrthosiphon pisum | reverse complement strand
CCCCCCCGTAAATACGCCACTGATAGTCATCAAACAAAAATAAAATGGCAGCTTAAGGGTATTGTCACGATTAAAGATAGCCGTGGCCCGTGGGTATGGTCCATATCATAGCATATATAATATCATTATAGTAGTATACGCCAGTATACGTCGTCCAAGTACGTTGCCACTTTAATTCCTTAACGTGATAAAATTATATAGTGGCGGTACTATTGCAATAACCTTGTATATTTAAGCCATGAATATAACATTATATTTCTGATAATTAAATAAAATCAAAATATTTAAACATTACACCGTTATAAATCATTATAGCCATTTCACATTTGGCATTTATAAGAAACGGTTTATTTTTATGATTGTATAAGTTATAAGTGTGTTCTAAACCTATACGTATTAGATATGATTTTATTTTCACAAACATAATATTTAATAACACAAATACAAGATTGAGTGCTATTAGTGCTATTATTCCTTATTTGGTGCTACGTACGGACCCCTCTACTCCGCCCCTACACATAGTCATAATACACAGCATCGATGTCCTGTGGTAACACGTAAATAGCTAGATGATGTCACTGCTGTACATAAAACCTTGGGGGAGCAATACTATAAACGTTAGCAACAGTCTCAGCGTCTGCCAACGGCCAGATGACAAACCCGAACCGGTAAGATATCTGTGAGACCTCCTCGGAGCGCAATAGATTCTACGAATCAGATATTGGCACTATGACAAGACGGCTGCGGGTATACTTGGTCATTTTACGACACCCCGCACCGACCAAAGGCACATCTCGTAGAAGGCCCCCTGGACTGTGAACACCAACAACGTAGTCCGCCAGGGATCTGGTAAGAGAGGGGATAGGACTATATAGGAGCCCTGGGAGTAGCTAGTATTCAGACGTGATTTCACAAACCGTACGTACACATCCCTGTACTTCTTCATTCTTAATTATCATATTTTTGTATTACGACTTAGATTATTTTCGTTGACGACGTATTACGGGACTTAGAGAATATTCGAGCAATCGCTTATTTTCTAAGACACGGGTTTTTCTTCGTCAATTTGAATAATCTAATAGTGTTTAAATTCAACTTGTTTATCATATTTTACAATTTTAAATAAATAATACATCAACCACACACTGTTGATCATTTTGACGCTACTACCATCATCCCATCCTGTCACCATCTCCTGTAAGTCGGGTGCACGCAACATTTCTGTTTTGTATGTTTTTGATGTTCCGTTCAGTTATTTTAAATTTATTATTCATTATTTTTGTTTTAATGTTTCTGTTTAAAGTCATTATTTGTTTTGTGTAATCTATTTTAGCTTTGTTATTTGCTAGAAATTCATTTCCCAAAATTATGGTGCTACTTAAATTTTTTACTACGCATACTGGTATGGAAAATGTTGTTTTTTCGATTTGTATGTTTATAGTGGCTGTACCTATGAATATTAGTGGTGTTTTATCTGGGCCTGATAGTTGATATTTATCTGAAGGAGTTATTAGTTTTGGATCTATTAAGTCTGGGCGTATACAATTAATATTGGCACCAGAATCGATTGTGACTTCAATATTTTCGTTGTTTAAATTTGCTATTATGTACAAGGCATTGGCTTTTCTATTTTCGTTGATAATTATGTGTA
>NW_021778314.1:0-1293 GCF_005508785.2 Acyrthosiphon pisum | reverse complement strand
CATTTCGAAGTCATTACGAAGTCGAACAGCAGTGACTACATGACCCTCATAAACAGTACACTAATTTTTGATTTTAGATCATAAATTGGATCCACAGTATGAAATAGGTAATTTTTTACCATTCACATAAAAATAATATGGTTTTCTTTTACATAATATTTTTTATTATTGATTTTTGTGTATGATCTCTACTTTAAATCTACTGTAATGACGTATTAAACTAATGCAGGGGAAATACTAAAATTAAAGCATAAACCTTATTTTTTTTGTAAACTATGATTTATATGAAATAGCTGATGACGAAGATGAATGCCGTAAGAATTTATTCAATTTAAAATAAATTGTCAGTTAACCCAAACATATTTTAAATAAACAGAGCGCAAAGGGCAGATCGTCATAACTGTGTTAAACGTGACAGTTTTTCTCGCCGTTTTGCTACGACTGGGACATGATTTTTTTGATTTTATTTAATTCGTTTATATCCATATTTTTACATACTGTTCTCTTTGGCTTATTTTCTGAATCGACTGACAACACGATAGAATATAATATAGCAAATATATTAATCTTGTTTGCCATAATCTCCTTCATTGTGACAGACTCGGGTTCAACAGAAGAAATTAACGGATTTGGTATCTTTATTTTGTATTAAGTGTTTAACTACTCAGTATTTAAAAATATTTTTGTTTGTTTACATTTAAAATATTCATTTTAACAAAAATCATTTTAAATCTATATTATACACATTGATGTATTGAGTGTTTATTACAGGTATAAGTTCAAAGGATGAAGTAAGAAGAAATGTAAGTACATAAAAACTAGGTTAAGAAAATAATTATAGTTTATAAGTAGAATTGAAATTCTATAAACATTAAACATATGTTAGCTTTTTGTAATGATAATGCTATAATAATATTTTTAGGCAAGCATTTGCACACTACACCTAGAATATCAGATGGACAAATCGTTTTTTTTATCTACAATTATGTGGAGTAATAAAAATAAGGGGAAAATACGATCACGGAAAGAACGAGTAAAAAAGCCATAATATTTCGTAAGAAATTATAATAGTATAATAAATACCAACACACGTGTATTTGGTTAATAATACTTTTAAAGGAAATAATCAAATTTTATTAAGAAAAAGGCAAGCATCTGTAGTTTAACGACAGATCACCGTGGTTATAGTGATTAAAGTATAATTCCACCAGATAAACAGAAAAAAAGTACTGCAAATGTCGATATGTGGGTACATATACTTAAACATACCTACATAGGTAAACTTGAATCGAT
>NW_021778313.1:0-940 GCF_005508785.2 Acyrthosiphon pisum | reverse complement strand
CAGGGTATTATAACCATATAGGTAGTTTTAGTAGTAAATGTTTTGATTATAAATTAGAATCATGAACCTACCGTATCTTAGTTCAATAATTTAAATATTTTGAATATTTTTTTATATTATTTTCTTATTATAAAATATTGGGAGTCAAATATTAATTTGATTTCATAATTATATTTTCATAATCATCACAGGTACCTAGAAATAATAAAACAGATTGCTAACTCATGATAATATAATTGAAATCAAAATCCACAATTTTCATGAGAATTGCAGGTTTTCCCACCAGAATATTCAAGCCTCTGCGGTTATTGCTTATTTTCATACTATCTACAACTTCGAAAAAAAAATTTCGATTGATTAGATTATTAATTTTTTTCATTATTATATTATTATAATATGATCAAATGTCTGTAGGTTTTTATACTGTTACTTTATTGGAATGAAATCACAGTACATAGTATTAAATTATTGATGACAAAATTATTTTTGTATTTTTATTAATTACGTTTTTATTGTTAAGCATGTCTGGAGAATTCGCCACTGGTACATACTTTTCAAATTAAAATATCTAAAACCAATAAATTAGCTAAATAAAATGCACGCTAATTTCTTTTCGCATTATATGGAAAAATTATTTGTACGTATTAAGAGTTTTTGGGGAGTTATTTTTTGTATTGAGCTAAATATGTTTAAAAATACCAGCATACCTTGCGAAAAAAGTCTGCGCACGCCTATGATCAGGTAGGCAATCTATCTGCGGTAGATCGGGATCCCGTGCTGTAGTGTTAGTGTATGATTTAACTTTAAAGTATCAAAGTTATACCAAGTTTGTCGTATTCTACCTATGGTGGATTGATATAATCAATTAATACAAAATCCTAACCTAACCTAACCATACTAAAATCAGATAGCAACCAATATAATATAATGCACTGTTGCG
>NW_021778312.1:0-699 GCF_005508785.2 Acyrthosiphon pisum | reverse complement strand
CCCCACACCCCCCCCTAAAATAATTCTATATCAAATTTACCTTTCTAAAAATTCAACTTGCGGGTACCAAAATAAAAATAACTTATTAATTATATAAATACTGCTTTATTAATAAATCATTGAATATATATAAGCTTGGAATCCCGGAAAAAAAGACCAAGGAAAAAAGAACAATTTACAATTTTAAAAAGGTGGGTAAGTGGATGTCGCTCTGCTATACAGTAGGTTAGAAGTGGGTCACTGTATAATGGACAGTATTAAATTTGAATTCAATGATATAATATCACTGTATAAGAAAAACGATTCTGAGCGGAGACGGTATATCAGTCTATGTATTAGACATATATATACTTATCTATGGTATTAAAAAAAAATTGACCTATAATAGGTACCTATAATAAATTCCAAATTAATCATATCATAATATCTATTAGGTACTTATAAGTTTAACGCGTACATCAACAAAAAACCGTGGTAAAATCATAGATATATAATAGTATACTTTAGAAGTTTCAAGTACCCACGAATAATATTATACAATCACAACAAAATAACTAAAAGAGTTATCCTAGGTTTTTAATATGTAATTTCGTCCAAATTTGTACTTAAAATGACTATAAAAATAAACTGTTTAAATGTATATTTTAGATTTTTTGGTAACAGAATTAATTACTTACGTGGAATTTTGTTTTAAATTTT
>NW_021778310.1:0-1885 GCF_005508785.2 Acyrthosiphon pisum | reverse complement strand
GGGCTCTCAATATCGTGTATTCGAGAATTAGATCAAATACACCGTACAATATAATTTATGTAGAAAGCACATTTAAATTAATACTGCAATCAATGTAAAATATTATATTAAATGCCTTACCTACTGATTCGCAGTTGTTCGTGAATTATGTTGTAAGAGTTTTTAGATTTTAGGTGACACAAGGTAATACTTCAAATATACAAATCGAAATAAAAACGCACTGATTTTGACTTAACATAAGAAGTCCAGTTGTCGCTTGTTGAAATCGGTATTGATATTTTGAGAGGTTATTACTCGGTGGCTGGTACTCATGCACTCGGTGGCTGGTGCTAATGCACTGATTTTGAGTGAAAACCTTTTGGTTTTTGGTGTAACTTTAAAACGAATGACTGTAGATACATGAAATTTTCACTGGTTGTTTATATTTCCATTTTCTATACATGATAAATTTTTCAAAATATTTTGATTTGTTTTGAGCTTTTTACGGACAATTCCAGTTTCCAATTTAATTAGTTTTTTTTTCTATGAATGTCAATAAAACTTTATTTGTTGAGTAAAAATACTTGAAAATTTAATACAAGGCTCCTATTATATTGTTACAATGACATTTGAAAAATATTAAAAATCCTTAGTCACAGTTTTTTTTTATTAGCATTTAAAGTTCAAAAATTGACAAAATATGGAACAATCACGAAAATTACCTAATTATGTTGAGTTTATAATTCGTAAAAATTTTTCTTTTTAGAACTAAGATTTTAAAATGTGATACATGATTCCTTATAAGATAATCTACCTTTATCAAAAAAAAAAAAATGACTATAAGAACGTCAAATTAAATTTTTATGAGTGTTTGAAATTCATATTTTTACAACATTTGATATTTGCTCGATTTCTCATGAGACGATTTTCTTATTTTATTGTAATTAAAAAAAGAATGACTGTAGAAACTTGAAAATTTCACTGAATGTTTATATTAGCATTTTCTAAACACCATAAAATTTTGAAAATATTTTGACTCTTTTTGAGCTGTTTACGGACATTGTAAGTTTTCAATTTTTTTAGTTTTTTTTTTTCTATGAATATCAATAAAGTTTTATCTGTTGGGCCAAAAAGTGTAAAAATTTAATACAAGGCTCTGATATATTGTTACAATAGCAATTAAAAAATATTAAAAATACATAGGCACAATTTTTTTTTATAAGCATTTAAAGATCGAATTTTGACAAAATTTATCAAATTTTAATTTGAATAATTATTTTGTAGTTAAAAATTTATAAAATGTTCAACTTTTGTATACAAGAATTGAAAATTTAGAAGAAGATTCCACGTAAGTAATTAATTCTGTTACAGAAAAATCTAAAAAATACATTTACACAGTTTACTTTTATAGCCATTTTAAGTTCAAATTTGGACGAAATTACAATATATTGTATAACGCGTTATAAGTACCTAATGGATATTGTGATATGATTAATTTGGAATTTATTATAGGTACCTATTATAGGTCAATTTTTTTTTAATACCATAGATAAGTATATATTATATGTCTAATACATAGACTGATATACCGTTTCCGCTCAGAATCGTTTTTCTTATACAGTGATATTATATCATTGAATTCAAATTTAATACTGTCCATTATACAGTGACCCACTTGTAATCTACTGTACAGCAGAGAGACATCCACTTACCCACCTTTTTTTAATTGTACCTATCTCTAATTTTGTCAATTTTGGGTTTAGAATACAAGTTGGTAGATCAAAACTACTTAAAAAAACGAGCAATCCAAAAAAGATATTCGAAATAGGGATTGTCATTTTAAAAAATGAAGTTGTGTTGCGCATGCGCTAGATACATGAGTTAAAAAAATTTTAAGTCATAGAAA
>NW_021778309.1:0-833 GCF_005508785.2 Acyrthosiphon pisum | reverse complement strand
AAAAAGAAATGTAAATTAATAAAATAAGTATTTACCGTGGGAAGTATGACAGTCTTCAATATAGAACTTTTTTTTTTTTTAAAGCTAAAGTGTATAGTTACAATACATTGTTAGTTGATTACATATATTTAATTATAATACAATTTATAATATTAGTCTTTAGGTAAATGAACTGAGTTTATTTTATTACTATAAAATATAGTTATAAATTATACAATTATAAAAAATATACTATATAATGAAAAAAAGGAGAATTGTATTCCTTAAATTTCCTTCAATTATAAATATTTATTACAAAGATCACATTAGTAAGGTCGTTACTCCAATATGTGTTCTTGTATGACTTTGGATAATCTAGCACATGCCATACAAGAACACATACCGAAACAACAACTTACAATGCATTAACTTATAATTAAAAAACTGTGTCCACCAATCAGTATTTAATTTATATAGTTTACCTTATCAAATTTAACTATGATAACCCTGTTGAACTAAAATATGGGCTAACTTTGTTAATGACGTAGTACGCCGCGGCCATAGAAACGTGTTTGGCATAAGACAAGTCGTGGAATTACTCGGATTAAGAATTTATTGTTATAAGAACACGTGTTTACAAAGAAAATTTTGAAATCGATCGGTCACAAACAAGGAACGAGAGTCTTCTCGTGAAGACGTCGGACGTGAGATCGGATAAAACTTTTGTGCTGCGTCGCGGTGCTATTCGGGCGTGTGGTAGTCTCTTGCCGTGATCGGTGACAAAAATGGTGGAGAAGTTAAGACCAACACGTGATTTTTCGCGTTCCAGACGGATACACGTAAAGAGAGAAAAA
>NW_021778308.1:0-1133 GCF_005508785.2 Acyrthosiphon pisum | reverse complement strand
ATTACCAATTTTTTATTGGTTTTTCTTGACGCTTTCTAAAACTACTTGGAATTTTCAATTTCCACCTCCCAAAAGTACCAACAAGGTTCAATTTTCTATCTCAAAAATCGAAGCATGCTTTCTATCCAAAATGTTGCTGACAGACAGAAAAAGAACACATCATTGTACGTAAACCCAATACATTCTTTCGCCACGCTCAGAATCTAAAATAAAAAATAAAAAAAACAAAATTGAAATACCTTCAGAAAAAAAAAACTGTATGTATTTTATAATTTTCAAACAATATATTAAACAATTTTCAATCAATTTTTAAAAAAAAATTCAAAGTAAAAATGAGCGTAAGTACATATTGATAGAGGTAGTCCGATCGAGTTCGATCTATGCTAATGTTGAATTATCAAACCTTTATTGAAGAATTTAAAAAAATATACTTTTCTTAATCGCTTAACTAATTTTAATTTCTGAGTGGAACGATGAATGTATTGATTTTACAATGTGTGTTTTTTTTTTTATTTTTTTTTTATTCATTTTTTTTGTGTCTGTGTACATGATAAGTAGTCGTAATAATGCTACGATTTTCAACTTCAGTATCTTGTTCGATCAGAAAGTGAATATCGTTGGTGCATTGGGGAGGTCAAACTTTAAATTTCCCAGAAGTTTTCAAAAGCGCCGGGAAAAACAAAAGAAAAATTAAGGAAAAACGGGAATTTTTACGCAAAATCTGTTTTCGAGAAAATCGATTTTGGTTTTTGGTGTAACTTTAAAACAAATGACCGTAGATACATGAAATTTTCAATGGTTGTTTATATTTCCATTTTCTATAGGTACACGATAACATTTTCAAAATATTTTGATTTACTTTGAACTGTTTAGAGACATTTTAATTCTCCATTTTTTTTTAGTTTTTTTTTCTAAAAATATCAATAAAAATTTATTTGTTGGATAAAAAAGCTTGAAAATTTAATAGAAGGCTCCTAGAATATTTTTTTCAAAGGTAGATGAAAAATATTAAAAATACATAGGCACAGTTTTTTTTTTATAAGCATTTAAAGTTCAAAAAATGACAAAATATGGAAAAATCACGAAAATTTGCAAATTATTTCGAGTTAGAAATTCATAAAAATTTTTCTTTT
>NW_021778307.1:0-1308 GCF_005508785.2 Acyrthosiphon pisum | reverse complement strand
CAATACTGATAATTTATATTGGATAGACGTGCTCGGTCACCCGATTAGGTTGAAAGCGTCGCCCACCAATAAATTACAAGAAAAAAAAATTATATCAAAATTGTCTTTTTATAATTTTTTTTTTTTTTTTATAAAAGTATAATTGTGTTTGTCACAATCCTGTGCAAATGATATCGGCTTCTATTTTTCCAATCTAATTATACAAAATACTGAAAATCATTGAAATCAGAAATATATTTTTTTTTTTTTTTAGGGTTAAGGCGTCTACTGCTAAGGTTATTAGCCTGTGGTACTGTTGGGGAGGGAACAATAGTTTGATTACACGTGTGTGTTGGTTTTGGCAGAATTTTCGATTTGGGAACCCGTAGGTATCTGCCATGCCCGGGTGGGGGATGGCGGCACTTGTTCTTCGGACACGGTGACTTGCCCGAAGAAAAATGCCGCCCGGTGGCCGAGAATCGAGCCCAACCGATGCCTTAGACCGCTCGGCCACCTCGTCCCCCAAATCAGAAATATTATAACATATATTGTTTATAAATGTTTATATAACATTTACAATTCTGTCTTAAATTTACTTTTTATGTACTATAGAGAATATAAAGGTGGACAGGGCTATTCATATCACAGTATGTGGCAGAGTCGGGCTTTTATATTATGAAATGAAATTTTTGTGGATACTGGAAGACCAAAAGGTCTACCCTCCAGATCATGATTTAAGAAGTCCAAAATACAACTATTTGAATACGTTGTAATGTTGCTCGAAATCTCAACATTTTCCTAATATTTTTACAATTATGAAGCTAAAATAAAATCATTAAAACATTTTACTTTAAAGAAGAAGTTACACAATATGCATGTGTTGTCTCCAAGTGTGACTTATAATCGTTGTCTTGAAGATATCAAATTTATCTTTAAGAATCGTTCGTTTTTAATCAAATCAATCACTCTAATAATAATAAAAAAAAAATGCAATTTAGCATTTAAGTAGAAAAAAAAGAATAAAGATTTAGAAAATAAATTGTTAGCCACTCAATGGGAACAATGGATAAATAAATCAAATCAAGAAAATTCTTCATCTAATTTGCTATTAGTTGTAATGAAAGTATAGTAGTGAAATTTTAGAGGAAATTTTGTATAATTAATCGATAAAATTAACATAATATAATAATAATATAATACAATTCTACCAAATGCTGTGAAGGTTGAGAGTTCGTGGCTATTGTACAGCAATAAAAGTAAATGTATACATTGCTTTCCGTGTATGCTTATTGCAACAAAACAATGACTTCTTCATCAATATAGATCCAT
>NW_021778306.1:0-1173 GCF_005508785.2 Acyrthosiphon pisum | reverse complement strand
TAAATTATTTAATCTTTAAAAAGTTTAAGTAAACATAGGTATTAAGGTATCTGTTTATTTATTTTTAATTTTTAATTAGAAATAAATAGATAATTATACTTAATACCCATATAGTTATATACTATTTCATTGTACCTAAATTTACAATAATATAATAGTACAATAAATTGATTTAAGTACCTAATTTTTAACACCTGAATGCTAAATAAACATGATTACAATTTATTATATTTTATATTTTTAATTTTTATATTAATACTAATACTGTATTTTATTAGAGATCCATTCTATAGGTACTACTATACTAGTGTACTACTTAAAAATTAATATTTGATTTACTAAAATTGTATATATATAAAATGGCATTAAGCCAATAAGTTGATTGCAGTATACAGGTATACAGTATACTTATTAATAATAATAACAATAATAAATGATAATAGTTTTTATCTTTAATCGTGGTAATAACTAAAAATAACACATTATTTTTTTTTTTCTATACCGTCTGTATAAAATTATTTTATACCATGTGTATAATACCACATATAATACAGTATTATACCACTGTATAATACAAACTCACATCTCTACCCTTTACTAAATATGGTCACGCTTTTATCACGCATTCACAAAAACTTAATACTTATATTTTTATGTAAATAAATACATTTTTTATGTAAAATTTTAGGTATTTAAACCACTGAGGTAGTAACTAGTGATCAGTGTCCACTATTATTATTCAATCGTAAATTAATAATATTATACTAAACACAAATTCCTACTTATACATATATAATAATATATTTTTAAACTTTGTGTACCTATGTAATCTTATTTTATGATTTTAAAATATTAATTTACATTAAAGTAAAATTAATTAGCGTAGTAATTAAATATTCAGTGTTGCATAATTGTATCCAGTTAGTATTGGTAGTTTTTAAATTTTAGGACAGGAATAATTATGGTCACACTAAACATAGGTTGATAACAAATTTATGAATTCAATAAATTACTCGGCTTATAATAGTAGTATAATACACATTACACATACATGTATATATTATATAGGGCAATGCTTTTCAACCTTTTTTACCACAACACCCGAATTCAGATCCATAAAAATATTAATAAAATCTTTAAAAAATATTAATAGATTTCTGAAATAATAGGTAG
>NW_021778305.1:0-4673 GCF_005508785.2 Acyrthosiphon pisum | reverse complement strand
AATTGATTGAATGTATAATATATTTAGTCACGCGGTGTTGTAACGTTATAATAATTTTGTGACGTATTAAATAATAAATTATTAAAATACGACTAAATTGATTTACGACAATAATAATGCACATCAATGATGGTTATAGTACGCCTGTTATACAATCGTAAATTTTTGATTACCCCATAAATCGCATAAAATATAATATGACAATCCACATTCAACATATTGTTAAGAAATGTAACGCGATTACCTAATAAGTTTTTATCGTCAAACCGCATTAAAATGTTGAAATTCAATAATATTTTAATACAAAATATATACCGAATAATACTACGGGGCAAAAAGAAAATAGACGTTAAATAAATCAAATATAATAATATAGTATGTAAATTAATTATCTATCCGAAATAGGTGTGCGTTCTCGTTTAAAAATTATAACCACCAAAAAAAAAAACTTTACCGTTTTGATACGGTACGAACTATGAGTCACAAATAAAATCACGATTACAATGATTAATTAGTTGCAGCAGTACATAAGGTTACATAAAATATTATATCGCCATGCAAATTTGTGGTTTGCCCGAAACCCATTCATTATATTTTATAAAAGTGTTTACCTGAACAGTCAAACTAATTTACTATTAAGTGCTTTCTAAAAAAAAGAACAAAACGCCACTACTATCTCCGCGCGGAAAGATTCAAAAACCATCTACACCGCGCATGACCTTAATTCATTGTTTCGATAATTAAAAAATAGGTATTTTATTGTCTCTTTTGAAAATCAGATTCGGCAACTGGATAGTTTGCAGGAAGAGTCGTCGAATATTCGATCCTTAATCATCATTCGCGCATATATTATTATATAATAAGCTAGAAACACCGCACGCGCGACGGTGTCGAACGATAGTATAATGCTACTATATTATTATTACATTATTCAACCTAATTGTTTGTTTTTTTTTTTATTCAATTTTTAGCACCATCACGAGAAATCTATAGTGTCATATATTGTTGTGTTTTTAATTAAATTATTTGCTGTGACTTAAGATAGATACTGGCAGGTGGCGGTTTTATTTATTTATTTATTATATATATATGGGTACCTACGTTTGTCTCCTTGAGGAACTCCAAGACGGCTACCGCTACCGTGGTCTGACTATAGGTTTTGTTGTGCGATTTCGTCCGGCAGCATGCGGCGTTCGGTGCTTTCGATATTATTACGTCTTTATGGTTTCCACCACAAGTTCCAGTCGGCGGCTAAACGTGTACACGTTTCAGTTGTTTGACTCTAATGAACACGTCGCACGTCGGACATAGTTCAGGTTTTCTTTCATCCGCGGTATCTATCTATCTGAGTGTAAACGACCCGTGCAATGTGACCTATCCGAAAACGATTTAACGCATCACACGCCATCGTGTCAACGCGTTTTCGTGTTATTCCACAACATCGTAGTTTGCCTGTTCATTTCTATTTATATTATAAACATTCGACGCAAATAACATCCATCCGCCGCCATATTATTATAAACGAGTACCTAATATTATGCTGATGGACCTCGATCAGCGAACTCCGCAGGCATAATAATATTATATTATATGTGAATCGAACACAATATTGTTTTTGTCCGAGAAAAATTCTGTTTGCTTTCTACAGAAGAATGTGATGCTCCTACAAATTCCGTCCATAAATCATTTACAATTCAAATGTACATCATACGATCATCGGTTTACAATATTGCTGTTAAAACAAACGCCATTCAAGCAATTTCTATTAAATACTCATTGCAAGACAAACAGTATTACGCACAAATGTCAGTCGACCATATTCAAATGCCATTCGAATGGATTCCATTCAATTTAATTCTCCGCAGGAACTTTGATATTCAAATGCATTCAAACGATTGCCATTTGAAATATTGTATTAATCTTATAGACGATTGTACTAGGTACTTATAATAGTAGTTGTCAATCGGATATTGTTTCTCGTAAACGTAAAGTTATTTCAAATGATTTTTATATATAGTAGCTTGACGGGTATTTAGTTTAATTTGTACATGTTGCTTATCTGATACTTCAGAAAATAAACCGACTATTTAAGTCTCTTCATTTATATACAGATCTAGCGGGCATTCTATAGATATCATTATGTTCAATAACGGTTTAAAGAAATTTAAATAAATATTATATACATTTTCCAACCATTTACAAGGAAAATGTATCATAATATTATAAATTAATAGTTATACTAATACACAACACGTCAACATCACATACCTATTAATTTTTTAGATATTTTAAATACATTTTTTTTTATCAAAGATACTTAACCTTTACGTTAAATAATATCAAATATCAGAATACCTACTAAGAACTGCACCATCGAAACATTCAACGTATTATGCTAATTTACTAGTATTTAAAATGTTTTAATAGGTACATTAGTAATAATAATTTAGTATACCTACTATTATTCATATATTATATTAACGCCTAATCATTAATTATCTATATTTTATGCGCTTTGATTAAAATTCGTAGATATTTCGGAAAAATTTTGCATAATTATTATACCTGTTTAATAAATGTGCAGTCCTCTAACACTCCAAACCAACCGATATATAATGTGTATTTTTGATCCGTGTACACACTCGTCTGTCAGATCTTTTGTCGAAGTTTGTAGCAATATAAAAAGTCATCATCTTTGTATTGTATAAATCGCATAATATAATAATCTGGAGAAATATATCTAGGGCAGACGCAAGATTCGCACAGTTTTTACGGTACAGAAACAACCTTGACCGCAAACATTGTATTTTAATGCGTTGCATTGTTTTTTTTTTTTTTTACTCACACACATATATGTATATATTATAGTTAACACATTAACCCGTAAAGTAATTAGTTTTCTGTATACATGCGGAACGCGTATACTATTATAGTGGTGGTGGTATAATAGTATAATAGTGCGCGTGCGCGTGCGCGGTCGGGTTAGCATAGGACGCGTACACGCTTTAATCGGATTCGGATATACCAACAATAGTAAAAAAAATATATAGGTACCTACCTAAGATTGTGGGAGACGAAATTGCGTTAAACAAATAGTGTGTGTGTGTGTGTGTGTGTGTGTATACAGTTCGGCGGACAGCGATTATAATCGTACGATATTAAAATATCGTTTGCACTGCTGCACGCGTCTGAGGCAGTAATTCATAATATTGTTTCGGATTATCGGTTATAATATATTGTCTGTCGAATTTTCGGTTTTTTAATTATCGTTCCGAACGTTTCCGCGTGAACGGTCACACGGCGTATAATACTTGCTGAAGTATATTATTATTATATTTATATATTATAACTGCGGCGGCAGCGTGTATAGACGGTACGATATTATTATTATTGCGGCAAAAGGAAATCGACTCCGATTTCAACACCGCATCTGTCACGGCGAGCACCCGCGGTCCGAGATCGCAGCAATGTAACAATATAATAATAATATATTATAATATCACAGCGATGTGCACTTGGAATCGAAAACGTATAATAATATGTAATAAAATGCGCCATAACGAGTCGGCCCGATCGGCGACCGGTGCACGAGTTTCATCGCCGTTCATATAATAGGTATATACCTACCTAATAATAATAATAATCGGCGGCGGTGGCGTCGACAGACGACACGATCGTTTATATTATACGGACGGACGTATTTAACGGACCGACTGGTCATCGAAAAGCAAACATATTATAGCAGTTGTAGTTATGGTACGTTTGGAGGCCCGTCCGAAATCCGGTTGTTTTCGTCTTGTACGCATACTATACCCACATAATAACGTTACCAGATACCTATTATATTATGAGTATACACCGTCGTTTGTTTTTACGATCCTCGTAATATATGTATATTATATTATTATATATTATATTACGCGGTCGAGAATAATATATATTATTATTATTATTATCATCATAATATTATGTACTAATAATCCGATATTAACATATAGGTATATATATATACGACTTGTCGGGGATAAGGCGCTGCCACGACTGCCATGGTATAAGAACGATGTATAAATATTATGTTGGGCTTATAATTATTTAGAAATAATATTATAACTAGCTGATCCCGTGCACTTCGTTGCCCTTAAACACAGACAACTCTTTAAAAAATTGTAATTGTTCAAATCCTTTTGGATGTGACTCGCAACAGTAAGGGCAATCCAGCCACCCTGGTATAAGCCATCCGACTAAGTCGAATCGCGGACAATTTACAACGGTACATCAAGTAGACAATCCAATGGCTATAAGTGTAATATATTTGTAGGCAATATGCGACAATCCGATTTGATGCATGCTTGATTAACCGAAATACAAATAAAATATTAATACTAATACGTCATTAATAATTATTAATAATAATAATAATTTAACTAGCGATTAACCAATGGCAACCAATAACTATTATTATTCTAGCTTTAATAAACCAATTGGACCTAGGGGTATGAAAAATAGCTTACTTCACTCTCTCACACCTATAATCTGAATATAGGTACACACGAAATTTCATGAAATTCGGTCAAGCCGTTTCGGAAGAGTTTGACGACATACATTTTCCATATTGTGACACGAGATATTAGATATAATAATATCAATATACATACGCTCTTATACGACGATCG
>NW_021778304.1:0-696 GCF_005508785.2 Acyrthosiphon pisum | reverse complement strand
AAACTCTCAAAATTAAATATTAGTTACAACTAGTTCAATATTTTAAGGTTTTAATTTTTAAAATTCTGAAATTATCTTTTAAGATATCAATATTTTTTAATATGCTATCAAAGTAACACAACGTGCAATTTCGATACCTATATTTCTTAATGTGATATCAAAGTAACCCCATTTTATGAAAAAAAAATTTAATTATCATGGTACTCTGGTGAATAAAAATATATGGAAATCAAAGTTACCCCGCGAAATCAAAGTTAGGTACCCCATTCTAATTAAAAATTTAAAGCTAATGTAATGCAGTTAGTTATAGTATTAGGATTAAGGGGGGTGTGGGGGACAAAGCCCCCCATGGACTTGTGTAACATAAACTATTCCAGCACCCCCTAAATTCACACCCAATATGCGCCTATGGTCTAACTAGGATAGAAGACTTACAGTAAAATGTATACTACTACTAATAATTAATATCTTCTCTAGACTCTAACAAGTTTAGTATAATTTAAAGTTTATAAGATACCTAACCTATAACTTATAAGTTTCTGCTAGCAATGAATTATAATAATATTAATTTTAAGTTTTATGTTTGCACAGTGCTAAGCGTCTTGGTAAATGTCCGTACAAATCAAAATACTAGGGCACTTGATGAATTATGAATATTATGACTTAAAAAAAATTAACTTTTTTTTAACTGAGTTA
>NW_021778303.1:0-1096 GCF_005508785.2 Acyrthosiphon pisum | reverse complement strand
TTCCTTTTAAAACATTTATCTTCGAAAATTAATACATTTAAAAAAGAATACCAATCAATCAATACACTTACAGTTTTTTTTAAATAATTAATTATAGATGCATTGTATTTGTTGTGTGTGAATAATATTTTAATTTTTAACTGAATAGGGGGCAACATATTATAAGAACATATAATATTTTTAAACACATTGAAAGTTATTATTTAACAAAATAATGTCCATGGCATTGTAGAAATTTTCAAAAGTTAATTAATCTTTTATAATTAGTATTATTGCGGTTCTCTATGAAATTAATCTTAAACATTGTACTTGTAAAGGTAAAGTAAACATTTTACTAATAGGTCGTTGATAATGATATTTTAGTATGTTTTATATGTCATTGTGAAGTAGGTACGCATCATGTGATATGTCTGATTAAGTACTTACCTGTTTGTATTATCATCATGTTTGTTCATTATAGAGAATACTGTAATACAAGGTAGGTATGCGATTGAGATTTTTCTTCAACACAAACAATAATTATGGAGAGTAAGTAACTTTTTGTTTTTTCTTTTTCATATATAAATATATTAACTAAACTGCATACCCAGGCACGGACTGGTAAAAAAGGGCGTGGGATGCTGCATAATTTAAAGGGCAAATAAAACAAATTTTGGGGGCAAATTTTAAATATGTAGGTTATTTATAAAATATTTAAATATTTTCTTTTGTTTTATTAAAATATTGTAAATACGTTAAAAATGTAAATAGGTGCCAAATTACAACAAACATTCAAAAAATTACAAATTTACAAACTTCTACAGTTGTATGGTAAAAAAATAAAAATAAATTGATGGTCCATTATTACACATAACACATTCAAATATTATATTTAATTACTTTTAAAATATCATAAATCTGATTTTAGGGATTGCGACATAGGTAGGTAGTAGACATATATGAGTATATGACTAAACAATGATATACTTGTTACTTAAGAGGGCGTGATACCCGCATGTGTTGTCTCCGTCTTACAAGTGCATAACATAGCAAATGATACGCAAATCAGAACACGTGTAGCTCCGTTAGCTTAAACATTAGAGTAAATTGACCTCTT
>NW_021778302.1:0-1563 GCF_005508785.2 Acyrthosiphon pisum | reverse complement strand
ATAGTTGCTCCCGTTTAAATCCATAGAGTAGCATATTACACCTTTTAATTGTACTTACTCTTCCTGTGGTACTCAATTTCATTTATTGTTTTACCACGAATTTTAGCTGTACATTTACTAAATTAAAATGGAGGAAAATTGTCAACTAGTTCTATTTTTGAATCTTTAGGATATTCTTTTCCATCTTTTTGCAAATATCTACCAGACATAAAAAACTTTGTTTTTCTAATGTCCAGAAAACTGTCCATACTATATTTATTTTAAAAATTGTGTCTTTATTAGGTGTATTAAGATGAATGTTATTCATAGGTATCCATGTTTTAGTTTGAACTCTTTCAATAAAATGGTCATACTTTTTAAAAATATTATACATTATTTATATAAGTAAAAATAAAAAAAAATTTATTATAAAAATGGAATTTATTGCAATAAAACCATATAAAATAAAAAGGTTGGTAAGTGGATGTCGCTCTACTGTACAGTAGGTAACAAGTATAATGGATAGTATTAAATTTGAATTCAATGATATAATATCACTGTATAAGAAAAACGATTCTGAGCGGAGACGGTATATCAGTCTATGTATTAGACATATATATACTTATTTATGGTATTAAAAAAAAATTGACCTATAATAGGTACCTATAATAAATTCCAAATTAATCATATCATAATATCTATTAGGTACTTATAACGCGTTATACATCAACAAAAAACCGTGGTACTATCATAGATATATAATAGTATGCTTTAGAAGTTTCAAGTACCCACGAATAAAAAATAAATACAATCACAACAAAATAACTAAAATAGTTATCCTAGGTTTTTAATATGTAATTTCGTCCAAATTTGTACTTAAAATGACTATAAAAATAAACTGTGTAAATACATTTTTTAGATTTTTTGGTAACAGAATTAATTACTTACGTGGAATCTTGTTTTAAATTTTCAATTCTTAGATACAAAAATTGAACATTTAATAAATTTTTAACTACAAAATAATTATTGAATCTTAAATTTGATAATTTTTTTCAAAATTTGATCTTTAAATGCTTATAAAAAAAAATTGCGCCTATATTTTTAATATTTTTCAACTGCTATTGTAACAATATATTAGGAGCTTTGTATTAAATGTATACACTTTTTGGCCTAACAGATAAAACTTTATTGATATTTATAGAAAAAAAACTAAAAAAATTTAAAACTGAAAATGTCCGTAAACAGCTCAAAAAGAGTCAAAATATTTTCAAAATTGTATGGTGTATAGGAAATGCTAATATAAACATTCAGTAAAATTTTCATGTATCTGCAGTTATTCGTTTTTGAATTACAACAAAATAAGGAAATCGCTACATGAGAAATCGAGTGAATATCCAATGTTGTAAAAATTTGAATTTCAAACGATCATAAAAATTTAATTTGACTTTCTTATAGATATTTTTTGTTTGATAAAGGTAGATAATCTTATAAGGAATCTTGTATTACATTTTCATATCTTAGATTTAAAAAGAAAATTTTTTATGAATTTCTAACTCTAAATAATTTGCAAATTTTCGTGATTTT
>NW_021778301.1:0-752 GCF_005508785.2 Acyrthosiphon pisum | reverse complement strand
GATTTATTTTGAGCTCTTACGGACATGTCAGTTTCATTTTTTTTTAGTTTTTTTCTAAAAATATCAATAAAATTTTATTGTGGATAAAAAAGCTTGAAAATTTAATAGAAGGCTCTAGTATATTGTTTTAAAGGCAGATGAAAAATATTAAAAATCGTTAGTCACAGTTTTTTTTTATAAGCATTTAAAGTTCAAAAAATGACAAAATATGGAAAAATCACGAAAATTTGCAAATTATTTCGAGTTAGAAATTCATAAAAATTTTTCTTTTTAAATCTAAGATATGAAAATGTAATACAAGATTCCTTATAAGATTATCTACCTTTATCAAACAAAAAATATCTATAAGAAAGTCAAATTAAATTTTTATGATCGTTTGAAATTCAAATTTTTACAACATTGGATATTCACTCGATTTCTCATGTAGCGATTTCCTTATTTTGTTGTAATTCAAAAACGAATAACTGCAGATACATGAAATTTTTATTGAATGTTTATATAAGCATTACCTATACACCATACAATTTTGAAAATATTTTGACTCTTTTTGAACTGTTTACGGACATTTTCAGTTTTAAATTTTTTTAGTTTTTTTTTCTATAAATATCAATAATGTTTTATCTGTTGGGCCAAAAAGTGTATAAATTTAATACAAAGCTCCTGATATATTGTTACAATATCAGTTGAAAAATATTAAAAATACATAGGCACAATTTTTTTTTATAAGCATTTAAAGATCAAATTTTGACAAA
>NW_021778300.1:3602-4632 GCF_005508785.2 Acyrthosiphon pisum | reverse complement strand
AGTTTAGGTACCCACCTATATTATTATTATTTTTAAAATTCGTATTATTTTAGATTCTGAGTGGAGCGATGAATATAATATCAGTTTTACAATGATGTGTGATATTACTTTAGGAACCACTTGGATATTAAGTCTTTTACGACTGTACGAGTTACTTTGACGGCACCACTGACCTTGTATTGCTTCCGCAACAGTATGATAATAATATTATAACGTTAGAGCACGATTAAAGATATACAGGTTACTCAACGAAACTTATTTTTTGGTGCGCTTAAAATTAACGATCTTGTCATAGCAAGAATAACAGTTAGCGCTTTTGCATTATAGTGATTTCTCTTGGTACTACAAAATATATCAATATAGATATACAATATTACGTGGGCTCAGAACCAAAAGGTGCTAAATCGATTTTTTCGAAAATCCACTTTTTGATATAAATGGGTTTATTGGTCAATGGTCTATAATCCAAACTCACATCCAATTTTTTAAGTTCATTATTTAAGGAGTTATCCAGAACTAAAAGGTGCTAAATCGATCAAATTTACACTTTTGTTATTTGATAGCGATCTAGATAGCACCTTTTGGTTCTTGAGAATAGTGTTAAAACCAAAAGGTTCTATCTATAAGATAAAATAAATTAGTGATAACCAAAAAGTACTATCTCATATTCACTGTATCAACCATACAATAATAATATGATGGTACAATATTATTAATTATTGTACATTTTTATCAACAAAACAAAGATTTCTATAAATAATTTTAATAAATATACGGTACATTTACCTTAGTCCTTAGTAAATATTATTTTTATTTTGTCTTTATTTTAACGGGATGCCTCAACATTCTGATCCGAGATCTTGTCAATTATTATCATTATAATAGAAAAAAAAATATGTTGTCATCAGGGTTACGAAACCCTAATGAAATATATGAAAATCAGAATCTTATAAGTTATAACCTTAATGTTTAATTAATTGAATATTAACTTTTATTTTTTTTTTTTTTGGGGGGGGGGGGGTTACTTTTA
>NW_021778300.1:0-1293 GCF_005508785.2 Acyrthosiphon pisum | reverse complement strand
TACTAACAGCAGTACGTATGTTATATTTATTTGTCGAAAACATTAATTTGTTATAGGTAGGGGAACACGGGGTAAAACCGATACTGGGGCAGAACCGATATTGCTTATTTGGATGAAAATAATAAGTTTTAAATTTATTTAATTCCTTATCATGAAACATGTTGTTATCACTATTAACATCAACTGCAACGTTTTTGCACAGAACAAACGTTTTTGTTTGAATTGTTATTTGATTACGAACATTTTAAAGTTAATTATTATTATAATTTCATATTTTGAATTTAAGATTTAACAATGATAGAACTATACTACAATTACCATACTCGTCTTGTACTCATACAACTTATAAAGACTGTTTTGCAATCACTAATTCATTTTATCTAATAATATTGTGTTAGTTATCAACAATTTCGTAACAATTATACTTTGGGGAAAAACCGAATCAGTTTTTATAATGCTTGATAATTGCTATTTATTTATTATAGGTTAGAATTAGGTACACCAACCTAATAATCAATTATTTTATTTTATTAAGAACAAATTGTGTTGTTAAAATTTGTTTTTATTTAATATTAATTAAATTATAATTTATGATACCTTTACTACTATAGTTACAATACTTTAATCAGGGCTTGAAACCGATTGAAATAATTTCGGTTTCGGTTTCAGTTTTGAATACCGGTTTCTAAATGTTTCGGTTTCGGTTTCGGTTTTCAATATCGGTTTCTAAAATTTTCGGTTTCGGTTTCGGTTTTGAATACCGGTTTCTAAATTTTTCGGTTTTGGTTTTAATTTTTCAATACCGGTATTAATAATGTAATTTCGATTTTGTATACCGGTTTTTACATTTTTAAAAACGGATTTCCAAGCAGACTTGAAATTATAATTGAATGGTTTTATTATACTTAATTACTTGATAAGATATTTGAATGTGTGATACAATTAAGAGAAATGTTTTAATAGGAGTGATTTTTTTAATTTGATTCTACAAATTACAAGCTATAAGGAACCTAGAAGTTAGATTAAAATTAGAACAGTTTAAACTTTAAAGATAATAATATGTAGTACATTCATCACTAGACTATCTTTCTTTTCATGCAAACCTCTTCCTTGTTCGAATTTTTTCTTTTGTAGCATTTTTATTAAATAACAATGAAATAATACTTAATTGTCTTATAAACAAAGTAAATATTTACCTATAACAAAAAGGGACAATACATTTACTATTAAGTATTTTCACATTTGGATTTTTTTTTTTCTGTAATTTAGCACAAATTTATGATCATTGAAATG
>NW_021778299.1:0-918 GCF_005508785.2 Acyrthosiphon pisum | reverse complement strand
TAAGTTTTTATCGAATCAGTGTGTTCCAATTACCATAAAAAAGTAGTATTTTGACTATAATATATTATAGCTCACAGCAACAATGATTTTTATTATTAACAAAATTATTTTAGTGTTACCAACTCTGTTATACGAATAATGTCCCATGCTTCTCTAGCTTAGTCGTGCTGAAGTAGACCCGGAAGAGTTTACATGTTCCCGTCAGGTAGTATTGGACTAAACCCGGGAGAGTTTACCATCGGGAGAGTTTACATGCCATTAAAATTGGGAGAGTTTACAATCGCCCGAATTTTTGATTGGGCACCCGTAGGTATCTGCCATGCCCGGGTGGGGGATGGCAGCACTTGTTCTCCGGACACCGTGACTTGTCCGAAGAAAAATGTCGCCCGTGGCCAAGGAATCGAACTCGGGTCGCAGTGGCGTCATTTGAGGGGGGGCAAGGTGGGCATTTGCCCCTATCTGATTTTAAAAGCGGCCCGATGGGCCGGTTCCAGTTGTTGCTGTTTTACCATTATTATATTTTATAAGCGCAAAAACATGCCTATTTTATAATATTTTCAAAAAATATTATACTATATATACTAAGAAATTATTGTCACATTGATACATTTTTACTAATTGATAGTTGGAATATATTTATATTTAGACGTATGCGGTGACGTACCTATACATACACATTGTATGTTTGGGTATGTATTTATATTTTATGTATGTTTGTTTATGTTGTATGGACAACAATAATAATAATTAGTATCATAATCTAGTATAGTTTAATTTCTAAAATCTTAAACTAATACAAATTCTAAAAACAACAACCGATTGGCACTCTTATTAATAATTATCATTGATCACGGACTTCAGTTAACTGTGACAGTCGTGTATGATTCAACTATTCTGTGTAGGTACCAGCTATTGTGT
>NW_021778298.1:0-1266 GCF_005508785.2 Acyrthosiphon pisum | reverse complement strand
TACAAAATTGAACATTTATAAATTTTAACTACAAAATAATTTTTCAAATTAAAATTTGATAAATTTGTCAAAATTTGATCTTTAAATGCTTATAAAAAAAAATTGTGTCTATGTATTTTTAATATTTTTCAACTGCTATTGTAACAATGTATCAGGAGCCTTGTATTAAATTTATACACTTTTTGTCCCAACAGATAAAACTTTATTGATATTTATAGAAAAAAAAAACTAAAAAAATTGAAAACTTACAATGTCCGTAAACAGCTCAAAAAGAGTCAAATTATTTTCAAAATTTTATCGTATATATAAAATGCTAATATAAATATTCAGTGAAATTTTCAAGTTTCTACAGTCACTCGTTTTTTAATTACAACAAAATAAGAAAATCGTTACGTAAGAAATCGAGTGAATATCAAATGTTGTAAAAATATGAATTTCAAACGCCCATAAAAATTTAATTTGAGTTTCTTATAGACATTTTTTTTTTGGTAAAGGTAGATTATCCTATAAGGAATCTTGTATTACATTTAAAATCTTAGATTTAAAAAGAAAAATTTTTATGAATTTATAACTCGAAATTATTTGCAAATTTTCGTGATTTTTCCATATTTTGTCATTTTTTGAACTTTAAATGCTTTAAAAAAAAACTGTGACTAACGATTTTTAATATTTTTCATTTGCCTTTGAAACAATATACTAGGAGCCTTCTATTAAATTTTCAAGCTTTTTTATCCAACAAATAAAATTTTATTGATATTTTTAGAAAAAAAACTAAAAAAAAATGGAAAATAAAAATGTCCGTAAAGAGCTCAAAATACATCAAAATATTTTGAAAATGTTATGGTGTATAGAAGATGCTAAGATAAACATTCATTATTAAAATAAAAAATAAAGCATCTTCGAAGTTATTCGAATTTATATTCGAAGTTATATTCCCGTTTTTCCTTAATTTTTCTTTTGTTTTTCCCGGCGCTTTTGAAAACCACTGGGAAATTTAAATTTTGACCTCCCCAATGCACCAACGATATTCACTTTCCCATCGAACGAGATACTGAAGTCGAAAATCGAAGCATTATTTCGACTACTTATCGTGTACACAGACACAAAAATAAAAAAAAAATAAAAAAAAAAACACACATCATTGTAAAATCAATACATTCATCGTTTCACTCAGAATCTAAAATATAATATATTTATTAATCGATATGATGCCTGAAATAATATAATATATCCAAAATTGCCTCAATGATAACCTAGTAAACTTGT
>NW_021778297.1:0-1514 GCF_005508785.2 Acyrthosiphon pisum | reverse complement strand
TTTCGTATAAATTTAAACTTTACGCACTTATAAAAAAAAATTGTGACTAACGATTTTGGATTTTTTTTTATCACTGTGAGACCAACTTATAAGAAACCTTTGTATTAAATTTTCAAAGTTTTCTATCCAACCAAAAATTTTTTATCGTTATTTTAAGAAAAAATACTTAGAAAAATTGAAAATTTCATTTGTCTATAAATAGCTCAAAAAAAGTCGAAACACTTTAAAAATTTAACCCTGTATAGACAACGCTAATATAAACATCTGTTGCAAATTTCAAGTGCTTACAATAATTATTTTTTGAGTTACAGTAAAATTAAGTTTTCGTTTTTGTCAAAAATTGGTTTTGCGTAAAAATTCGCGTTTTTCCGTTATTTTTTTAAGGTTTTTCCTGCCGCTTTTGAAAAGTATTGGGAAATTTTCACTTTTGACCCCCCAAAGTACCAACTAGATTCACTTTCCTTTCAGAAAAGGTACAACTTTTGAAAATCGCATTTTTACTGCTCCAAAAGTTGTCGTCAGACACAAAAAAAAAAAAAAAAAAAAAAACACACATCATTGTAAAATCAATACATTCATCACTTCGTTCAGAATCTAAAATGATAAATTGATGTAATTGTTGAAAATGACACTTACGTATTAGAGGTATTCAATACCTCCAGAATATGGACACGAATTTGAATGATTGGCTAATCGCTTTTTTCCAACTAAAGCGGCAAACTGCCTTGCATTTCTCAGACATAAAGTGACTATGATATCTCCAAATATTTTGTAAAAAAATGCTATACCATATATTATAGTAAATAATTTTAAACTTTTTTATCAGTAGGTAATTGGAATTTTTATGATCAATATTATTATTTGTTATAGATCACACAGGAGAAAGGGGAATTCATTATAACATTCCCCTTTGGATATCATAGTGACTTTAACTACGGATTTAACATGGCTGAAACTATACATTTTGCATCATCTCCACGTTGGGTGGAGTATGGGATAAAAGCTTCACTGTGTCATTGCCGTAAAGATTCAGTGAAGATTTGTATGGACACATTTATTAAACGTATATAATATTATTATTTGTCAAAAGGCAAAACTAATGTAGATTTGAACAATTTAAACGTTAATTTCTTTTTTTATAATGTTTTTCAGTATATTTTAATTCCGTATCATGAAATAAACCTTATATAAATAAACACGGAAGACATGGACTTGTATAGTATTAACTGTATACATGTTGGAAATCGAAAAGCATTGTAAGATTACACTTACATTTTATTATTATTTTTTGTAATTATATATTATATATTTTATTTTATTCAAGGTATTCAATACCTCCAGAATATGGACACGAATTTGAATGATTGGCTAATCGCTTTTTTCCAACTAAACCGGCAAACTGCCCTGCTTTTCTCAGCATAAAGTGACTATGAAATCTCCTAATATTTTGGAACAAAATGCTATACCCTATAATAAAGTAAATAATTAAGGAATTTATAATTATAAACTTTTTT
>NW_021778296.1:0-1091 GCF_005508785.2 Acyrthosiphon pisum | reverse complement strand
AAGCTATATAATAATAACAAATAATAATTCGCGGCGATTCGCGCACACGAATAACAATATAATTCTCTGCGGCGATTAGCGCGACAAGGAAACAATACAATTATGATATTTTAGATGGCGATTCGCGCCTACACAATTACACCGTTTTATATAAAAAAGAACGGCACTATGCGCTCATAAAAACAATAATAAAATCGGGAAGAAAAAGAAACAACGAAGCAGCGATTAGCGCATGTATTTAATAATAAATTAGACGCGTGACGGTCGTACGCCTTTGGGTCAGCGAACAGTACTGCTTAATTATTTGTGGTGGCCGTGTTAATCTGTACATAGAGCGGTGAGCCATCGGCGACCGGTTTTACATATTACATAATAATTCACAAAGACATATTTATAACAAAAAATTAAACAATATAAATAATAATCAACTGGTAGGGATGCGCGTATATGTGTGTGTGTGTGATTACGGCGAGATATAATAATTGTGTTGTTGCATTTTGGGCGGCAACATTTCTCCCCCCGTGAAAATGGTAATTTTCAGGAATCTTCAAACTCTTTCTCGACTGGCAGCAGACATAATTTGAGGACTGGCCTTTTCGTCTCTGTACCATTAGCAGTTCGTATGGTGACCACTCGGATATGACCGTCCCTTCCTGGGTGTAGACATGTTATGCGTGCCATCTTCCACTTGCATGGAGCCATGTTGTCTTCCCTTACAATTACGACATCGCCGACTGCTAATGGCTTGGTTGCCGTAGTCCATTTTCCTCTGACCTGCAGCTGAGGCAAGTATTCCGAGGTCCATCTTGTCCAAAAAGACTGCATGAGTGCTTGTACTAACTTCCACCTTCGAAGCCCACTTATTTGCTGAGATGTTAAATCTGGTTCCGGAGGCAACGTGATTGGACCCCCTATTAGGAAGTGAGCAGGGGTGAGCGGTTCTAAATCGTCTGGGCAGCTACTCAATGGTGTAAGAGGGCGAGAGTTTAGACACGCTTCAATTTGACAGAGTAGAGTCTGCAGTTCGCTGAGTGTCAAATGTGCATCCTTGACAATTCTTGTTAAATGATGCTTCGCACTTTTAACGCAGC
>NW_021778295.1:0-646 GCF_005508785.2 Acyrthosiphon pisum | reverse complement strand
ACAATATTAAAAATCAATTTTTTTTAACACGAAATAATGGTTGAGAATAACTGCACTAGACTGTAGAGGTTTAAATATAAAATAATAAACATAACAACCCCATTATTGAGTTTTTTGTAAGAATAATCATTAAATCTAAGAGTACGCTACCCCTGCGGCAGAGCATATTTTAAGTAATTTTCACTGTGCGGCACGTCAGTAAAATTGTCTACCAGAGAAACATAGAAGGGAAATAAACTCTTCTACCTCAATAATTTGAATATAGGTTTTTTTACTGAACTCTACTGAGACGTATATCTACATAACCGATTTTTCAATCATAAAAAGGGTACCTAAGCGGCAGAATAAACGATTTATACGACTATATACGAGTGATGAGTCCACGAGTACATGACCGCGAAGGTCTATGATCTTTCTATATTTTGTTATTGATATAATCGATAAATAACTACTTTATATATTATATAAATAACGGTTACTGTACGGCTGTACCCGTATGGTCGTATCTGTAGGCAATCGCCTTCTAATATAGTGATGTATTAACGAATTTAAGAGGGCTGGAGCATACAATGTCTTAAGGAGTATGTTTAGGCATTTAATATTACATGTACATTTTGGCTGTGTCAATGTGTGAGAAGTAAATAAT
>NW_021778294.1:0-1031 GCF_005508785.2 Acyrthosiphon pisum | reverse complement strand
ATGTCAGTCTAGATATAGACATACATATTTAGGTATATTTATATATAGTATTATTAATAATTTTCAAATTGATCATATCATAATATCCACTAGGTAACGCCTTATACATCAACAACAAACCGCGGTACTACTATCTTAGATATATAATAGTATACTTTAGAAGTTTCAAGTATCCACGAATAATAATTATACAATCACAACAAAATAACTAGAATAGTAATTATTCTAGGTTTTTTAATATGTAATTTCGTCCAAATTTGAACTTAAAATGACTATAAAAATAAACTGTGCTAATGTATTTCTTAGAATTTTTGGTAACAGAATCAATTACTTACGTGGAATCTTGTTTTAAATGTTGAATCCTTAGATATAAAAGTTTAACATTTTATACATTTTTAACTACAAAATAATTATTCAATTTTAAATTTGATAAATTTCGTCAAAATTCGATATTTAAATGCTTATAAAAAAAAATTGTGCCTGTGTATTTTTAATATTTTTCAACTGATATTGTAACAATATATCAGGAGCTTTGTATTAAATTTATACACTTTTTGGCCCAACAGATAAAACTTTATTGATATTTATAGAAAAAAAAACTAAAAAAATTTAAAACTGAAAATGTCCGTAAACAGCTCAAAAAGAGTCAAAATATTTTCAAAATTGTATGGTGTATAGGAAATGCTAATATAAACATTCAGTAAAATTTTCATGTATCTGCAGTTATTCGATTTTGAATTACAACAAAATAAGGAAATCGCTACATGAGAAATCGAGTGAATATCCAATGTTGTAAAAATTTGAATTTCAAATGATCATAAAAATTTAATTTGACTTTCTTATAGATATTTTTTGTTTGATAAAGGTAGATAATCTTATAAGGAATCTTGTATTACATTTTCATATCTTAGATTTCAAATGAAAAATTTTTATGAATTTCTAACTCGAAATAATTTGCAAATTTTCGTGATTTTTCCATATTTTGTCATTTTTTGAACTTTAAATGCTTATAAAAAAAACTGTGACTAACG
>NW_021778293.1:0-973 GCF_005508785.2 Acyrthosiphon pisum | reverse complement strand
TAATGTTCCCGGTACAATGATCCAGAACAGTAAAAAAATTATTTTCTAAATGTTTTAAATCTTTATTTTGGTGTATTTTGAGAGTAGTCATTCGACATTTCATTAGATAATACAAATACAATTTCCAATAAAATGTAGGTGCAAAGTTATAAATGTTTCCTGTCTTATGTTATGTTTATACATTTTAGATATTGGAGTTTAATTAAACGGATGAAATACGTGAATAATGTATTTTAACAATAGGCTTATCGTATATTTGTTAAACATAGTAAATACTCTATAATATTTTTGGCTTGTAACATTTAATTTCAAATTTAATTACTATATTATGTTTTGACACGAAATACAATGTATATGATAATATAGCCAATATAAATATGTTTAATGACATTAAACTTGCATTACAATTTTCAAATCAATAACAATTTATAAATTAATATTAATTTTATAAATATCATATATTTTAGTGTATGACCATTATCTTTGAACAAAAAATACAATAATAAAATATTCACACAATTCCAGATTAAAGTAATGGGTTGGACAAAATAATAATTTAAACAAATAAAAAGTTTTAATCAGAATCTAATTAGTTAATTATTTATATAAATAAAATAACAGAGTATCTCCACTAAAAAGGTTTCCGGGTATTTTTTCTAATAGTATTAGTGTTAGTTTTAATACCATTAGGGATCAAAATTTCCGAAAAAAAAAGGTTTTCCGAAAAAAACCCGGGTTTTTTCCCGTTTTTTTCGGAAAAATTGAGAAAAATTGGTTTCAATTAAAATTTCCGGAAAAATGGTTTTGACGAAAAAAACTGGTTTTTTTCCTGAAAAAATTGAAAAATTGAATGAAAAAAAATGGTTTTTTTTTCTAAAGAACTGAAAAAGTAATGTATATAGTAGGAACAATCTAATAAATAATGATAGTTGATAGGTAATCATATTACATACATATTATATATACCATACCT